>NC_056726.1:1446701840-1446725010 GCF_019279795.1 Protopterus annectens
ATACCAGCATACTTAACTCAACTAAGACTATAAAGAATATATACTTTCAGAAGTAAAACATTTTTTAGACATAAATAATACTCCTGAAGTCTCCATTGTTTATGTTTGGGATGCCTTAAAATCATATCTATATGGACAAAGTATCAGATGGTATAATAATAAAAGGAAATCTTGGGATAAGGAATTGTTAGATATTCAAAGTAAATTAGACTCTTATAAACATAATAATAAAGAAAATATTATGGACAAGAAAGTTATTGAAGAAATAAACAAACTAAATGAGAAATACAAAGAAATTTTAACTCAAAGTTAAAATAACTAAATACAAGTTTTTGTCTTATTCAATAAGCCCCAAATACTTACATAGACTTAAAAATAAAACAAAAAGGTTGAATAAACAAAACCATATCAAAGAAATCTTTTCTCTAAGGAAAAAGAAGAATGTTTCTAGTATACCAGAAATACTAGATGAATTTAGAAATCACTTTCACAATATTAACAATAATAACATTAACATGGAACCTAAAGATAAAATAAAGGAGTTTATAACCACAAACATGAATAAAAAGCTTAATAAACAACAGATTAAACTATTGGACAAAAGTATTTCATATACAGAGGTTATTACACAAATAAATAAGCTTAAATCAAACAAAGCACCGGGTAATGATGGTATTATACCAGAGATATATAAAATCCTTTCTAAAAGTACATATTCATTAATACATAAGGTTTTTATTTTGGCCCAAACTGAGTTAATAACCCCCCCCATCTTGGCAATATACATTTATTTCGCCAATTTTAAAACCTAATAAAGATCCAACTAGATGTTCTTCATATCGGCCCATCTCATTACTTAATGTTGATTATAAAATGTTTATGAGTATCTTTGCTGATAGATTGAAGACAGTCATTCCCGGCATTATAGATATAGATCAGACAGGCTTCATTGTAAATAGAAATACTTTTGATAATATAAGAAGAACTTTAACATTAATACATTTTGCAAATAGGAAAAAGAAAGATTTAACACTTATTAGTCTTGATATAAGTTCAGCATTTGATTCAGTAAGTTGGGACTATCTGTTTACCTTAATGAAGTGCACAAACTTCTCAGATGCATTTGTAAATCTAATTGAGCATTTATACAAAGGAACGTTGGCTTATATTAAGGTAGGAACATATGTTTCACAAAAAATACCCATTCTTAAAGGTACAAAACAAGGATGTCCACTTTCTCCACTATTATTCACTTTAGTAATGGAGCCTTGGGCTAATTTGATCAGAAACAGTACTGACAGAGGGTTTTGAAATAGATGAAAATACATCCAAAATTCAACTTTTTGCAGATGATGTTCTAATTACATCAACAGGATCTAATTCTTCCATGCAGTCTCTATTTGATAACATGATGAATTTTAAAAGTATTTCTGGTTTAATATTCAATGAAGAAAAAACTAAAATACTACCTATATATACACGAAAAAATATTCTCATTAGTGATTTTACTAAATATGTACCCAATTCAGCTCAGATAACTTATTTAGGTATAATACTATCTAAAGATATTAAATCTATTATATATAATAATTATAATACCTGTTTTCTTAATATACAAAATCTTTTTAATACCTGGAATAATATGTTTTTACTATGGAGGAGAGACTTACAATTATTAAAATGATAATATTCCCCAAGATTTTATACTTAATACAATCAATAATACTTCCACCTACAAAAATAATTATCAAGAAACTGAATACACTAATGTTAAATTTCCTATGGGCACCTAATAGACCTAGGATTGCATTAAAGAAACATACTAATAGCTGGTCTCAAGGGGGTATTTCTTTTCCAGACTTTAATTTATATACTATCTCCTATTGTAAAAGTTATTACTTTATTAATAGATCAGTCATATGTCGCAAAATGGAAAGATTATTGGGAGCTAATTAGTATGCACTTCATGAAAATCTCCTTAACACATAAAAATATGATTGTAAATAACTCCATGTTATGGTTACTAAAGGAATTTTGTACTTCACCTATTACACCTAAACATATGGTTTGTTACCCATTAAATATTATTATTAGTTATCGTAACTTTATATTCATGCACCCTAAGTATAGGGAATGGAATTTTATTGTATTCCCTATAATGTATACTCAGGGTATGCTTTTGTCATCTACTTCTGAAGGAACTCATTTAGCTATAGATAATGATCTAAAGTACTGGTATCAGTTGATATCTGATAATAAAGTTAAAAATCTAGATTTCTTAAAACAAGAATTTGATCTAAGAGAAACTTGCTGGTTAGAGGTTCAGACCTTTAGACATCTCATTAATAAAATAGATTTAATGTCTATAACAGTTAAAGAATCTATTCCAACACTGATTGATTACTTGATATTAAATTTACAACATAAAGTTTCTGATAAAGGTAAACTTTCATACATACATAAAATTATCAGACAAGAAACTTTTTACAGTGTAGATTCATACTGGAATTATTTCACTTCTATTAATGGGGACCCACCAAATCAACAAGATAAACAATATATATTGGAATCTGCTTATAGAACTACGTCTTCCATTGTCTGGAGACTTTATACATGGAAATTTTTACATAGATCTTTTTATACACCTTTGATGATGAATAAAATAAATAAAGATAATTTATGTAAGAGATGTAATGTAGAAATTAATGCTGACTGGGCTCATATGTTTTATGACTGTATAAAGTTGAAAGAATACTGGAAGTCAATTAATGAATTTTTGCAGGCTCTTTTTACAGATAATTTCATTATTTCTAAATCTCTTATATTATTCAACACACCTGTACCTCAAAGTGTTAAAAAGGTTAAGCTTCCCTTGTTATGGTCTATTCTAGCAGTGGCTAGGAAAATAATAACTAGAAATTGGATTTCGGATACACCTCCTTCGTTCAATGAATTTAAAAATGTTATGAATATAGTGTGCCATATGGAAATAAACACAATTAGGACAAGAACAAATAGAAAAACATCTTATTATATTGTATGGGATAATTTACAAAATTTGTTAAAAAAAATTTAATTTCAATAGCATGGTATTTTAGTTTAATTAATTGATCTGATTGTAGTGGATGTCTTTGTAAATACTTTAGTTGTTTTGTTGAATATTATAATAATACCTATTTTTAATTACTTGTATAAAATTGTTATGATATTTCTCTTATATGTTAAAACAATAAACCTGTTTTGAAAAAAAAAAAATATCAAAGTACAACAGTGAACACATAGATTTATAGTTGTGGCTCCTATCTAAAGGTTCATAGTTTCATAGGTGTGTATGTAACCCCCCCCCCGAAAAGCAACAAGAACATACCCAGGTTCCCCCTTCCCATCTCAGTATATGCAGAGAAGATCAAGGAAGTCATATTAAACTGGATTATTGTTCAGAGCAGCTCAGACTTAACAAAGGTACTCAGAATCCACCCAGACTTTAGTTACAAGAAAACCAAGTCCCTGAAAAGTTTCCTACAGGTAACAGACAGGACTAAGTCTAACATCACATTTGAGCTCATTACCTTATTGTTGCACATTTTCACATCACATTCATTGCCATGTGACACAGACCTTGAAATTTCATCAGGATGTGTGGTGGTGCTACCTGTCTCTCTGATTCAGCAAACCCAGTCTGCTTCCTCTCATCACTCAATCTTGCCTTTTACATTGGACAGTTCATTTCTGAACCCCCATGAATCTCAGATATGTACATGTGTCAGAACATTCAAACTACAAAGATTTTGTTATAACACATACAATGACAGGAAAAAAAATTGATTTTTCTATGAGAAGACAGTATTATTTTTATAAGAATATACCTATGATATGATTTAGATACATACTGAGTTCATCAGCCTGAATATGCATATTTCTTGTGAGCCAAATGGCAAAAACAAAACACCCAATGGGCTATATCAAAAACATATAGGTGTATAGTTGTGGCTCCTATCTATAAAAGGCGCATAATTTCATAGGTGTATATGTAACCTCCCTGTGAAAAGCAACAAGAACATACCCAGGTTCCCCCTCCCCATCTCTGTATATGCAAAGAAGATCAAGGAAGTCATATTTAACAACTGGATTATTGTTCAGAGCAGCTCAGACTTAAAGGTACTCGGAACCCACCCAGCCTTTAGTTACAAGAAAACCAAGTCCCTGAAAAGTTTCCTACAGGTAGCAGACAGGACTAGGTCTAACATCACAGATAAGCCACCAGGAACCTACCCCTGTGGTAGCTGCATTTGCTGCAGACAGATAGCCACTAGGAGGAGCATTACACTCAGTTCGAGAAAGAGCCCCATATATTTCCACAACCACTTAAACTGCCTTACCACCAATGTGGTTTACCTAGGCTTCTACTCCCGATTTGATGCCTTCTACATAGGGAAAACCGCATGCAAATTAAATGACAGAATAAATGAACACAACCAGGCAGTTTGTCATGCAGACTCCACTAAAACAATTGTCAGTCAGAGTGCCCGCTGCCATCCCCACAGGTTTGTTCTACCCACTATAATTCATAGCAGCTTTTTAGGTTTTAGATATATATATATATATATATATATATATATGTGTACACACACACACGGCAGCTAGTAGTAGTCACTCACTCCCATCCTCTTTCAGCCAACTCCTTCAGTCCACTGAGTCAGTAGTTGAACACGTCACCTGCAATGCAGAAAGGCCATATCCCTCTATGCCATGGATCTGGTTAGTCTATTAGAATGTCTGTAAGGCTGTATGAACTCAATATTCATGGCCTTGCCAAACTCCTTCCACAACCTCTGCCTTTCTTATTTTTCAGTACCCGTCAGTCACACTTACAGAGCTCAATGTTAGAAATGCATGGAAGACCTTTTGTTAACCTTCCCTCACAACTAGAGGATTCTATGGTAATTGCTGGTGAGGCCCATTTCATGCAGACAGACTCCCGACACATCACCATCATTGTCATGACACATTTTTGCTGTGGAATGTAGACATATTAAATACACTATTGCATTTAAAGTTTTGATATTACTGTGGTATGCTCTATATAATCTGTCTCCTTCTTATCTGAAAGACCTGCTGGCTCCATATTGGCTGATGCTGGCTCTTCCCTTGGCTGCTTAGATGCTGCTGAGTCATTCTGACTGCATGACATCAGACCTCTGGCATTACCTGTTTCACATACTAATAATTTTAATAAGAAAGTTGTTTTTTTATATTTTTAAATTCCTCTGTATGCATTTGTGTGTATTCTTTTTGAAATTCCAAGGGCAACAGAACCAGTGAAAGTAAAACTGCAAAATGGGGTATGTAAACTAAGACTGTAGCTCAGGATTGACTGTGTGTGTGTGTGTGTGTGTGTGTGTGTGTGTGTGTGTGTGTGTGTGTGTGTGTGTGTGTGTGTGTGTGTGTGTGTGTTCTGGAGAGAGGGAGAGCATTCTTCTCTAGGCCTCTAGCTGCTTGCTTGCTCTGGCAGCTGCTGTGTACCTTTCTGCTGCAGTTCACTGTCCATGCTCTGTTGCTCATCACTGCATTTTTTTTGCATTTTGCCTGTATTTTGGTTTATCATGAGAAACACTGTACTATGCCATGGAGAGATTTCATTATGGGTTGATGGAAGGTTACAGGTAGCATTATGTCTGTATGTTTCCCCCTCACTGCCTTTATGACTGGTTTGAAAGTAACTGCTTTTTTTTTTAGGTCATCTTCTACTCTTCACTATGTGGCATTCATCAGCTGACACCATCACTAAGGACCATACACTGATGGTCTAATTAATATCATGCAGATTACACTGTACATCTGCATTGCTGTTTCGATAATTTGCTTATTTACTTGATGAGTTTGCGATTATGTTGAAAGAAGAGTGACAATTGTCTTAGCTAGTTGTAATTATGACATTCTGGGTATGATTTTATTTAGGATGAACTTTTAATCTGTGAAAATGGGAGCACATGGTTGGTATCTTTATCAATCTGTATTGCACATTGCTAGTTCAAAATTTTGATGTGTATGCTAATCATCTATAGTATAGCTTGCTGCCTCATCTCACTTTCTGTGTTACACTGTTTCTGTCACTTGCTTTCCCTCCCCAGCCAGTGAACCTTTAGCTGCTTCACATCCCACAGGACTTGTCTGCCTTGCTTGGTGTTGTGCAGTGTTGCCACTGGTCCAATAACATTTTGTGCACACCTCTGAATTCCCTCGTCCCTTTCCTAGTTTCACGGGTCTCTTCTGCTGCCTGATTTGAAGAGAAGTACTGCTTGATAGTTATCTGCATACCATACTTTTTGTGATGTATATACCACAAAGGAATATTTTTCAAAGCTAAGCAATATCTTATTAGTCTCATATCTGCTGAGATATACCAGCAGAAATAAAGCACGTTTGGATTGCTCATGTTATACTGTCTGAGAAGTTGTGCCCCTTGCATTGTCACTTTGATAGCAAGGATTTCCTCTTAAATAAACCTTCATTTCATCTGAGTAGTACCTGATGCTAAGTGTGGTTCACTGATTTATCTGAAACTGTAGTAACTGCATATTTTTACAACAGCAGGATAAACATTTTGAAAACATGCCGTATATCTTTTTTGTAGACTTCCTCCATAACTGCCCTCAGATTTTTGGTTCATATGTCCATTGTTCTACTCCCTTGTAACCCCCATTTATACCTTCTTAACAGGAAGTGAGTGACAGCTAATTGACTAAATACCATAGTAGCATGCTGCATCAGTGAAAGGCTGTTTCTGTATGTGTTTGTCTGCCCGCCAGTGATGAAAAGCTTTGGGCCAAAATATTCACCCATGAGGATGTCCCATACCTTGAACATCTGCCAGTAATCTGAGGAGTTGGAGCTCCTGATTGTTAGCATCATTTGACTTATATGCACATTTAATACAGCAGAAGGGTGACACTTACCTTTCCACCTTAGAAGGAATAGTTAGCTGAAAGCTGCTTAATCCCTTCTTTTATAAATGTGCTTCAAGATCCAGGTTTGTGAACTGAACCCATGTCACTGATGACGAAAAGTCTGATTACATGGAATACTATCACTTTTTTATCTTTTATGTTTTAATAATTTATGGCATCGCTGTTTTTATATTTCATATTTTAATAATTTATTTACATGTGCACCTCTAGCTGTGAAACTGATTTAACTGTACAATTTTTGTTAATATTCAAGTTTCTTGTATCATCTTACTGCTATAAAAGGATGTAGCCCTCACTGCGACTCAAACAACCAAGATGTGTTTAGTAGGCTGGGCAATGCATGGATCAACATCAAGGGACAGAAAAGTATTAACATATACCTCAGAATGGAGAGCATACGTATGTACTGGAACATACTCAACATGTGGTGATTCCGGATGGAGAGGGATGAATGTTGAAAGGGGTGGCACTTATCACAGCAGTGGGCTGTGGCATCTGATTTATATGCAACTGCAGAAGTGGGACACATTATCTGGCAGTATAGCCATTGTATGCTCCCATTAGATTTTCTGGGCACACAGTAGGAAGTAAGATTTCAACCTGTCAGTTTCACAGTAAATATTACTATGAAATTCCTTTGCTCACCTGCTCCTCTTCTTGGTTATGGTACATTCTAGGCATATAAAGGTAGAGAACAGTATCCTTTATCAGGAGAGATAGGGCCTATCCATTGAAGGGACACATCCGGGACTATCCCTAGTAAGTGATGGCCTCAGGGAGCAGAGCTGTAGAATAAACAAGGGACTAGGAAGTCAACTGTGACTGCCCTGTAGTAGTACTCTCCCACAACTTCAATCCAGTAGCAGAAAAGATATACAAGTATAAGTAAGTTTTATTTTATTTGTAAAATGCTTAGTCATGAAAATACTTTATAGTAAGTAAGCAAAATTAAAGATACTATGCATCAAAGATACTCCTGCACATATACAATGTAAACATGTCAGTACCTATTGAAACCACATGTTGCATTCTTAAATTATAAAAGGGCTAACATTTGAGTTCAACTGTCAAAGGACATAAGATCGTCATAGATTTACTTTCACATAGTTCACATTTTCTTTTCATTATTATGTTAGCTCTATTTAGGCAATGAATTGTATCAAGTGTAGCCAATTATTTGAATTATACACTAACTTGTATACTAGCTTCCAATATGCAAGCTTTTCTTCCCATTTGTAGAGCCCTTTACCCAAAGAAAGTACATTTTTGTGCATCATGCCTTTTCAGTACTGAAAAAAAAACAGTGAAATCATAGTCTCACAAGAAACAAACTTGTATTTGTCCAACCAAACTTCCTGCAAGAATTGTCATTTAACAAATAAAACAGAACTATGATACACAAGGCATGAAATAAATATTTTTAATGTGCACTGCATGCATGACTTATGCCTGGCCACGTTTGATTTATACTGTTTGCTGTGCAACCCCATAAGTGGAAAGATGAATTTTAAGAAAGATAAAAAAATAATAATAAATAAAGTTTGACAGAGTAAAAGGCTAAAATGTTTACAGACGTGGACGAAACTTGGTGATGTTTAAATGAAATTACTTGGACCACTATAAACAAATGGTAATGGTTTATAAATGTATCCCACTGTAGATCATTAATTAGATGCAGTAAACGGCATGTATGAGAGCTAAGGCTGAGGAAATACAAACCGTGGGGTAGATTTTAGTATTAAAACTAAATGGCATGCATTTCTATGATGTTATCTGTCATTTCATTCCTAGATATTCATATCATGTGACAACCAAGACATTCAGGCAAGTCCATGATGCAAAGTATCATCAGAAGGATTTTTTTTTTAAAATATAATGCACATCTTGTCATATCAAAGGGACAATACTGCAGTCAAAATGTTACTGCTTGAAATGTGCAATGTCAAACCTTAATCTGTTATTATTTCAAAATGTTTACAGTACCAGCTTGGAATGAGAAAGAGATAAACATGCAGCTTACCACAACTTGAACCTAAGTACCTAAATTAAAGTGCAGGGTTATGTCTACTTACTTGCAATCTCACATGACTATCGATGAGATTATTCAAGACTCTTTAGTATTTGATATTGTTCAAATGAAAATAATACGACAGTGCTGGTTTCATATGCATGGTGTGAGCAAGTGTGTACAAGAGAAAGATATCCTACGTGACTATTGTTCCTCTGGATCCCAGCTTTATAATAACCAGCTTAAACAAAAAAAAAAAAAAATATATATATATATATATATATATATATATATATATATATATAAACAATAAAATAATCATCAAAACTCACCAAATCTAATAAAGATGAAAGTGTCAACATCAAAGTGATGTGTGCTTTATAAGAAGTTTCTGTACAGTGATGTTCCAGTAGCATTGATTCTGTCATGCATGCTACAGTCTATATATTCCTATGTGTTACTCAATTTATTAGTGGGTGGGGTGAGTGTTTCACTCTGAGTGGCACATGATAAACTTTAAAAGCAGCAAAACTATACTGATAAGTTGGCACACTGATCCTCAGAAGTTATAATTGCATTTTTGATCGTCTCTACTTGCTTATTTAGAAAAATGCAAATATATTGTGCATATTTAGATACCAGTAAGAGTGTTTTGACTTATTCACATGTAGTAGTTGTAGAATGTTACACCTCCAGCAACATACACAAGTTCTTGTGCATTTTCTGAAAAGTCAAGTTAAAGAATATAATAAACGTGAGTATACTTTGAACAGTAAACTCTATAAAAAGGTGCAAATAGCAAATTATTCCGTAAAAAGACTTTTTTTTGCAATGACAGAAGTTAGTTAATTTGCATTTCTTTAAATTTTCATAAATGGCTTTTCATACCTTGTGGACTATATAATCTAGACACAGAGCTGAATTTTTACATGAAGGCAAGAAATTCCTTTTTAAGTGCTTGTTTATTGAATTATCTACAAAATAAGAACTTTATGCCCACTTGGGTAATTAACTGGATATAGCCATTCAATATATCTCATACTGTGCAACTTACATGGCAAATATCATTGAAAGTTTTCTGTCCTCATTGTCATCTTAGGTGTAACCTGTTATGCTATAATTTGTTAAGTCAGATGGTTTGAGAAATATCAGCATACTGAAAACTCTTTATCTCTATAGTTACTAGTAGGTAGCTAGCAATATTACCAGCATAGTGCCGCACACATGGGCAGTGACGGTGTACTTTTCAGTCCCTCACCATGATATTGCACATCATGCCACTCAAACAAGTAGCTCACTCACACATGAAAATATGAATGAAAATATGAATAACGAGTGGGTCTGTATCTTCACTGCCCTGAACTCTAAATTAACAGTCTTAGCATCATTTTGTTTCTTACAGGTTTCCTTTTCATATCCTACCTATTATTTACTGGTAAGTTATTCAGTTAAGGAACCAATCCCCCCAAAAATGTCCTGATTCCATAAAGAGCTGTGGGTGTTAAAAGGAAGTGGCTAAAAAGGTTCTATAAGGCTAACTCCACTTCTGTTGCACGGACAGATAAATACCTGATTGAAACCCAGATGATTGTGGTTCTGGTACTGCAAGAGTCAGGTGGGAGAGGACAGGAAATGAGCAGACAATGTTTTTTTTTTTAAACACCTTTATTGAATTATCACTTGTGACATAGGCAAATTTACATTTATATAAAAGTAATCACACTGTATTAAATTAACAATAACAAAAGTTATACTTCACATATATTGAGATATATCATATAACCTAAGCAGCATTACATATATTATTCAATTCTTGCCCCTTTTCTTTTAAACAAGAAACATCTTTATTAAACCATCACTTACTACATAGGCAATCATTCATTTACATAAAGGGAAAACAAACCACACCAAAACAATCCTAGTTGCAAGTATTTTACATCAAAACCATGCTGACACTCCCAGTTGCAAACATACATCATTATTTTTTTAATATTTATTTTTTAGGTAAGCTAACTAGTTTAAATATAAAGTAAATGATTTTTACGATTTTCAGATTTACTTTATGTGTAACTGCGGATGTTCATTTAATTTTTTTTAATTAATTATGGAAATCAAGTAATAGGAAATTGGTAGGGGTATTTAAGGAAGTGATGTGGATGTAATTTTCATCTGAGGAAGTCTCTTTGTCGAGATGAAAGTGTTCATCTTGTTTTATTGCTTTAATAAATTATCAGAGCTGTTTAACAGTGGCTGGAACCCTTCTTTCGTTATTCTTGCAAACATACACCACTTATAATCTACCCAACCATTTTCAGTCAAACATTACATAGCTCATTTAAGTCCTGCCTTCTTTTAAACCTCATTCCTGCTCTGTATGTATTGTTCCCACAGTTCCCATGTTTTACTATGTAGTTTGCTCTACCCTTTTCTAAAGATCTGAATTCCACTTGTTTTATCTCTGTTACTATATTCACTACTTCTACTATAGTTGATTTAGATTTTGATTTCCATTTTCTAGTAATTGCTTTTTTTGGCAGCCACCATAATTAGACACAGCAAGGCCTTACCATGTCTAGGCAATTCCGATTCTGTATCACAGCTCAGAAAAATAATCTCTCTCATCACACCAATCCACCCATCCAGTATCTCTGACAGTGCATCCTGCAGGGAATCCTTAAAGTCTGCCAACCCACCACGCTCCCAGAAAATATGTTCCCAAGTACCCGTTTCTTCCCAATCACACCTCCAACATTTGCTATCTACCTGGGGAAAAGTTCTCTAGAGTCTACAAACTATGGTTTGACCACCAGAGTCTACAGACTATAGTTTGACCACCCTAGGTGAAGAGAGTGATGGATTCTCAGTGAGCACAGTTGCTCTCCTCCATGTGAAGGTTTGCACATTGGTAAGGTCTGTTATTAGGAGGGTCTGGGCCTGGTACTTCTAAGCTGGTGATGGTAGCTCTTTGAGATGCAGTATGCCAGCACTTGGGGAGGGCAATGGAGGACATATGATGATACAGGCACTCGCATTATCCACCAGGGGGTGAGGTTTCAAACAGAAATGCCTCCACAACCCATCCTTTTTGTAATGGAGGGATACAAATGGTGATGTTTTGTAGTCCCCTTGCCCAGGGAAAATGAGAGGCTGTTCGGAGATATAGGACATGTAGTTCACTGGCCTGCAGACAATTATGGTCTATTCTGAGATACAGACACCTCTAGTCTGAAGGGAGCAAAGCCAGACCCTTACACTACTGTGACAATTACACCATCTCTCACTGGAAGAAAGACCATCAGCAGGGGAACAAACATATCCATGGTCGTCAGAAAGACAGCTTCCTCTGGTCAGCTCTCACTTGCGTACATGAGAATGAATACACTTAAGAACTATGGGAGGATGTCTTGATTGTCATCAGACATGGATGGAAAAAGCACCTAGAAAAAAATGACTCAGTAGGTGTGAATGAATTAACAGGCAAAACTATCTTTATAGATTCTGAGATGCCAAAAAAATAAGTTTATAGGCAGGTATTAAAAATGCATTTTTGTAAATATTTGCAGTAGAGGTCAACTCTAGTACAAAATGCACTGCACATCAAATGCAGCGCATTGTGGCTTCACATGGAATGCATTTGTTTGTTTACACACACACACACACACACACACACACACACACACACACACACACACACACACACACACACACTGGATATATCTATGGGAGAACCACATTTAATTCAATTTGCTAAAATTTGACATCTGTTTTGTTGACACAATTTGGTTGACAGAACAGCAGGTCAGCAGGTATGCGAGTGCAAAATTTCCAGAGCTGCAGAATCTGCCTTTTCCCGGATACTGTTGTCTCATATTTGAACAATACTTTAATAGGGGGTATGGGGACACAGCTCCCCTGCAAAACATAATGCTTTTTCTTTCCTTTTCTTTCTGTTTTACTCTTGTATGTGCCAAGGTATTTGCTTGGGTTGGGTGGCTAACTCATTTACCTTACAGACACAAGGTGCAGGGTTTGATCCCACATGGGGTAATTGCTTAGGCTAAAAATGCCCCACAAGGGCAGTTAGCCTTGTAGAAACACATATGTATTGTCAACATTTAGGTCTGTCAATTTCATTTAGTAGACATATAGGAGAGGAGAGAGAGAGATTCATATTTATATATACAGAGAGTGCAACAGAGAGTGACAAGTATATCTCTTTATGTTTGTGTCTGTATATAAGTATATACATGCATATATCTAGGGCTGTCTTTTTAAATATGTAAATGTTGGTAGGCTTTACTAGAAAGGCTCACTCAGACTCTGCTACACTTTGCTGTGAGGGAAAGGTTAGTTTGCTTTTTATTTGTTGTATTTTGTATTACTTTATTGCCTTTTTCTATTTTGAATACTGTGATTTGTTTTCTTTACCTTGTGTTTTACTTGTATTCTGTTTTTAACAAATCAGAACAGATCAATTAAGGACTCACACTTAAGATAGAACAGGTCAGTTAAGGTTAATCATCTGTGAACTGAGGGGGTGGAGCTAGGAACTAAAACCTTCTATTTAAGGGATAAAATAAAACATTTCAGAGCTTTACTAGAAAAGCTCACCCAGACTCTGTTACACTTTGCTGTGAGGGAAAGGTTAGTTTGCTTTTTATGTGTTGTATTTTATATTTTATTGCCTTTTTCTATTTTGAATACTGTGATTTGTTTTCTTTACCTTGTGTTTTACTTGTATTCTGCTTTTAACAAAATATTAAACCTTGAAAAGAGACCACAGCTCTGTCTCTTGTGAGTCACGCAATTTTTTTTCCCTGCATGGTTAGTGTTGTGTTCTTAAACACCAGTCTTTCTAATTGCCTTCCCCTTCTGTTAATTTGGCTATATATGTCATTTCCTCTCTGCTTTTATTGGCTTTTGTGAGTAAGTGCAAAATTATCATTTTGTGAAATCACTCCCTTAGACTATTTAAATTTATTGGCCATCCAACTGTATTCTATAGTACCAGAATACAAAAGTGACCACCCCCTTTCAATCTATCTTGGTGTTTTAAAAATAGTGCCTCTCCACTAAAACTTAGACAGGTAAAACTTAAGTTACCTACTTTCACATCTAACTCCTGTAGTGCACACTGCAGTGTTTAGGATAAACCTTTTTTTTATCTTACCTTTAAGCTTCTCTGTGACTAGCACTTCCTCTAAACCCTAAGAAGCCTTAAACTGATGCAAACACTCAAATCTCCTTGTTAATAAGGAGAAATTAATTGTAGGCACTAAATAACCTCTAATTGCAAAGTACCTTGCTAAGGTAAGGTAAAACAGCTCTTGTACTTTACAAAAAAGCACCAGACCAGGCATGTCCAAGGGTCAGCTTCCGGTGATTTCTTCCGTCTACCTGGTGAATCTGGGCATACTGGGGCAATGCAGCAATTGCCTTATGTACACAGACAACACTCTCCTCCTACCACCCAGCACTACAACCTGCGAGAGATGCACTTACGTAGCCAAAGTGGAAGTAAAGCTCTCTCCTGCCAAGATTGTGCTGGACAGTCAAGAGGAGAAGGTTAACACCTGCACTACACCTCAAGCAACACACAGCCCTTCTAAACCCACACCACCAACACCCTTACATAACACTAAACCCTCATATGCGGAGGCCTGTAATAGTAACCTGCCCAAGCAACAAGAACCTCCGAAGCTGAAGCGTAAACACCAATCACAACCAAAGTGTCACATAGCTCACAACACCAGTGTGCCACCGAACAACAGCCCCT
Source organism: Protopterus annectens (assembly GCF_019279795.1). Classification (NCBI taxonomy): domain Eukaryota; kingdom Metazoa; phylum Chordata; order Ceratodontiformes; family Protopteridae; genus Protopterus; species Protopterus annectens. The sequence continues at coordinate 1,446,716,593 of NC_056726.1, forward strand.
AAGGCAAGATAACATACCCAACACTTTAGTCATAGGTGACTCTATAGTCAGGCACACTGATGTCCCACTCATCAGGCTGAACAAGGAGAAAAGTACAGTCAGCTGCCTGTCGGGTGCCAGGATCTGCCACATAATGCATGCACTCAAGTCACTCCACAACAAGTACAAATATGACTCTGTCATTTTCCATGTTGGAGTGAATGACTTGAGATGTACCGCCCTGGACTACATTAAAAGAGACATGGAAGAGATCTCAGATTATGTGGCCCAGGCAGGTATGAGCCTAGCCCTGATTAGCATCCTGCCTTCCCCCCGAATTATACCACAGTATAAGGGCAAAATGATTGACTTCAACAATTGGCTCAGCTTCTGGTGTCATTCAAAGGGGATCCAGTATCTGTCTGCCTGGGACGACATGATCGACAGACCACGATGCTTTGCCAGAGATGGTCTGCACCTGTCGCACCTGGGATTCAGGTTACTGGCTAAGGCTCTTGCCATCCCTATAGTGCCTTTTTAGGCAAAGTTCAAAGGACAAAATGACCACCATAACAGGTACAAGCATGCAAAATCTGAAGGTAATGATACTCAATGCTTGAAGTCTAAACCTCAAAATGCACTCTCTCGAGGCACTCCTAAAAATGGAGAACATCGATATCTGTGCAGTAACTGAGACTTGATTCAAGGTTCCAGAGAGCACCCCTGAAATACCAGGCTACAACTCTTTCCACACTTTTTGGCCACCAAACCAGGACTGAAACACAAAAGGTGGAGGAGTGTCCATATTCACCAAGGGTATTCACACCACCAGGCTAGTTGCCCAACAATGCATCTGAAATTCTCCAGGTGCAATTAACACTAGGTAAGACTGCAATCCAAATTGTAGCTTACTACAGATCCCCCACCATGCCCCAAGATTCTCACTACACCTTTCTAAACATACTGGAAACTATTAAGATACAACCAAATACTCTAATACTGGGTGATTTCAACTACTCTGCCATTAACTGGGAAAACTACTCGTGTACCATCACTTTTGCCCAACGGTTCTTGGACATCATAAATTCCAATGCCCTGGATCAACTAATCCATAGTCCCACCAGGGGCTCCAATATCCTAGACCTGGTCATTACCAACATGGGAAATTGATGCTCCACACCTATGGTCACCCTCTCATTGGTCAGGTATGATCATAAGCTAATCACCCTTGACATCCACATCCCTCCCCCACCCCCCCAGTAAAGAAACCTCTGTAAAAAACGTCTCCAAAGCCAACTTCATGCTACTCAAGTCAGAAGTGAGAAACTTCACGACACCCATGCAGACGGGAACTGAAAGTTCGACTGCTGTATCCTATACTAAGGCACTGTACGAGCACATCCACTCGTGCTTGAATCGTGCCATCTCAAATAAGACCAAGATGCTCTCCTCCAAAAAAAGGAAGCCAATCTGGTGGTCCCCTGTCATAAACAAACCTTACAACAAAAAGAAGAAACTGTTGCAGAAAAGAAGAAAATCCCAGGATGCAAAAATCTCCCTTACCAACCTCAGTAAGAAGCTGAGATCCCTCATAAAATCCTCCAAAGCTAAATACGAAAATAAAAATTGCCAAAGATTCCAAAGACAACCACAAGGCATTCTATAGCTATGTCAAAAATCTAAATGGCAACACTCAGATCTGCTCTGAGCTACAACAGAATGGCATTAAATATACTGATCCCAAGGAGACTGCCAATATCCTGGCAGTTCGATTCAGTGCCAACTTCACCCCCCCTCTCACCCCCTAAAGGGCCCACTTCAATACCGAAAGATTGCCAAATTCCGGTAACAACAGCCATACAGGTGAAAACTGCACTCTCCAAAGCTATGAATACAGCATCCATGGGACCAGACAATATCCTGGGCTGTGTACTACATGAACTACAAAATGAACTGGAACCTCACCTAAGTGTCATGTTTAATCATAGCCTCACCTCAGGCTTCATGCCCACTGAGTGGCGCACAGCAACAGTTATCCAACTCCACAAGGGGGGATCCATCTTGGATATGGGGAACTACCACCCCAGTCTGATGAGCTGGATCTGCAAGGCCATGGAATGTATTATCATGGAACTTATAAACAAAGACATTGGCAATCTTCAAACACTGGACCCCACCCAGTTTGGGTTTGTGAAGGGCCGATCTCGTCTCATGAACCTGATTGACTTCTTTGAATCAGTCTCCAGAGCTGTGGGCGAGGGTAAGAGTCCACACAGCCCATCTGGACCTCGCTAAGGCCTTCAACACCATCCCCCACTCTAGAATCATAGATAAACTTACAAAGCTGGGCATTAATTCCTATGTCACTCGATGGGTTGCCAACTGGCTTACTGATAGAACCCACACTGTAAAAGTAGCCTACTCCAAATCCAGCTTCAGGCATTTGCAAGTGGAGTACCTCAAGGTTCAGTCCTGGGACTGCTCTTGTTTGGCATCTACTTCTCTGAAGTACAGGCCAACACTAAGGGACTCTGGCTAACAAAGTCCGCAGATGACTGCAAACTGGGAACCATTTTTGAATCCACAAATTATGTGGTTCTACAAAAGGGTCTTACAGAAACAGATGCTTGCTGTCAGAGCCATGGGCTCAAGCTCAATGCCAAGAAATGCATAGTTATCTCCTTCGGGAAAAAACATGTACCCATGAATTAGGTGGCAGTAAACTAACACCGAAAGTGTGATAAGAGACTTAGAGAAACAGGTAGACAGTGGTCTCACCTTCAATAACCACATCGCCACAACAGTCAGAAAATCCTTCTATGTGGAACACCTCATCACTAAGGGCATTTCATTCAGAAAAAAAAGGAGGTCATTGTCCCACTGTACTCATCCCTCATTAGACCCATTATAGAATACAATGCCCCATTTGGGATGTACCTCTCAAGACATCTGCAACAACTGGAAAAGCCACAGAAATACATCATTAAAAGAATCACAGGCCTAAAGCAGATGCCCTATGCTGACCGTCTAAAAAACTCCAGCTATACTCTGTTGCATATCGTATACTCAGAGGTGATCTCTGCTTAACATACAAGGCCATGTCAAACCCAGGGCTGTTGGTCATGCTACACTTAAAGAAATCCCAATCCCTCAGAGCCACATGCTCCAGGGATCTAAACTTTGTCATCACAATGAACAAAACATGCTGGAGGGATAGGTTCCTGACCCAGAGACTCCCCGGACTCTGGAACAGACTGCCCATACATGTCAAGCAGAGCGCCTCTTTGACCCTCTTCAAAAAAACCCTTGACAATTGGATGGAAGATGGGAAATTCACCGTGGGAATCACGTCATTCGCCCTGCTAGACAGGGGTCCAGGGAAGTAAATATTGTGGGAAGAAATAGCCAGGGAATTGTTATTGCTAGGTTTGTATAGGCCCTAGGGCCGATAGCCTAGTACCAACCTATGGTATTGTGTGTGCATGTGTGGGTGTGTTGGCATGTATATATGGAGACAGACAGAGAGATATTAAAGCTAGGGATGACACATTAATAAGTAGTTTCTGTGCTTTATTCTGCTAAAATGTAAAAGTGTATCAGAAGCAAAACAACTTTATAAGTAACTGAAAAATCAGGACAGGTCGCTATTTTTGAGAGGTGAACATGAACAAACTGACATGTAACAACCAAACAGATGACAAATCCTACATCAGACCTGCCTTCATATACTGTAATGGAAGTAAGCAGTGTGAGGTTATAGGGTGAAAAGTTGTATGACATTGTTAAACTTTGTTGTACAGACGACTCCTCAAATTCCTTTAGTTAAATATTTTTCTGAATGGTTTTATCATTCTATAGTCAATAAACATATCTTTGCTTCCTGCAATGTTTAGTGCCAGAAAGACTTTGGTTTTGCTAGATTATTTTCACTTCATTGCTGCAATTAACTACATTGCTTTATTTATTTGCAGTACTACAATCAAATGGTTGCAAGTTTGTCAAATGCATTTAACCATACATACTAATCTGGAGACTTTTACTACTTCTAAAGTGTGAATTGATTTTGCATGAGATGAATAAACACCTTTTTAGATAATTAAAACAAACTCTTTTAGAGAGTAGTTGCACAGACACTTTGGATATTGAATATTAGCAGATCTACTGCAGTTCAGTTACTTTGTCACTTAGAATTTCCACCACTAGATGACAGTGATAGCAATGCCACGGTAAAGCTGTTTCTTGAACAGGTGTAAGGTGGTGAGGGGTCCTTTATTCATAGTGGCTTTAGAAGTCACAATTAAGACATTGTGATACATACCGCCCTAACATCTTGGTGTTTTCATTACAAAAATATGAGAAACAAGCCTCCAAGTGCACACTGACAATTAACCAAGGGAAGTATTATGAACACAAACAGTCTGTCAGACATTCCAGAAGGGTAAGGAAATAGCTTTTAAATGAGATTTCTTTCTTTATTTATTTAATATTTGCTGACTAGGAAAGTCTGACTAGGTCAGAGCCTATTTTCAGTAGAGGCCCAGGGAGAAATGCTCCAGACGCATGTCTTTGGACGCTGAATATCTGTTGCTCTAGGAAGACAGATTTCATCCTTTATAAGAAATGTAGAACGTAGCCACAGGTCAGCTTTAGTCTGCTGTGTTTCCAGACAATTAATCTCACCTTTAATGGTTCTAACCAGTCTATGCAAAAAGTCAGAGGAAAATTGCAAAAGGGAAAAAACAAGGGCATGTCTCTCTCTGATCTTTTTGTCCATCTTAAAAAGAATAAAGGACAATTAGCAGGATGAAAATGAGTCCTTGGCAGTTGTGGTTTAAACTTGACCAACAGCAGTATCCAATGTGACTATGATACTTTTTAGAACAGATGCCTACCCAGAGGCAGAAACAACAGGAAGGTTAAGGATTCTGGGAAGACTGCAGCAGATGCAAAATTTCTGAGGGCTTGCCCAGTCTTCCTTCTCTGGAAGTAGTTAGGGATCACATGTCCCTCCACCTTCCCATGTGGATGGTCATCACATGAAACAGGTGGACAATGATCATTGTATCCAGATGGTACAAGGCCTCCTTTTACACCCCCCACTGGCATAATTTTCTATTGTCCCACCCCATCAGAAGAGTGCTGTGAGAAAACAGGTAAACCGCATCATCTAAGATGCCCCAGCAGATCAGCGAGGGTTCAGAAATAGGTTCATAGCTGTATACTAGGCTAACAACCACTAGGGATCTTATAAGCCTAGCCATGCAACCAAAATGTGATCCACAAATTTGATTTTTATAGGGGTGATTTACTGATTGCTTCTGTCCATCAGACATGGATGACAGGCCAGAGATAAATTTCTGATTACCCATCCACTGGTCCAAGTTGCGCTTAGAGATAGGGAGGAACTCTGCTTCAAATGGATAGGGAACCTGTTCCAGGGAATGGGAATTCTCTGAGAAACATATCTGTTTCTCTAACATGTCCTACGTAGGTTGCAAGCAAAATTTAGGTATTTTAATCTAGTAGTTCTGATGCTGTATGTTTTGCAGATATGCAAAAGGGTCATCAAAACAGGGCCTAAGCATGCCTTGTATGCCAAGCAAAGATCACCTCTCAGAAGTCTGTATAATACTGAGTAAGAGACAGGGCTTTGAGGTGATCAATGTAGGACATTGTGTTTACTCTCTGTATTCTTTTTGTAAAGAATCTATTAAGGGCATTCAAGTTGCTGCATGTGTCTGGTCGGGTACATACTGAAAGGGGCATTATACTCTGTCATAGGTCTGATGAGGGCCATGCACAATGGTAGGATGACCTCTCAGGAATAGATGCCATTCCCTTGCTTATAAATTGAGCAATATAGAAAGTTGTTCTTACTACCTTGGATACATGTTGGTTAAAGTCTAGGTTACTATCTATACGAGTTCCCAGATCCCTGACTAATGAGTCAACTTTTAGTGGTCTTTTATTGATGACATAGTTACGTGGGGTCACCACCTTCCCAGAAGGTACTATAATGTATTTTTGGTATTCATTTTTAAGCCATGGCTTTGGCACTAAGCATTTATCTGTGTTAGACCTTCTTGAAGTGTGCTCCCATCTTGGGAGAATTCAATAACTGCTCCCAGTTTTCAATCATCTCTGAACTCAGTTAACCAGAGGCCTTTGACATTGGATTTGACATCCAAGAAGTAGATGCCAAAGAGGGGTGGGCATAGCAGGGAGTCCTGGGAGACTCCACTAGTGACCAGCCTTTTTGTGGAGGTGTACTCACCAATTATAAACTCCTCAGTACTATCACTGAGCCAGCTAGCTGTCCAGAGTGTTATAATGGGATTTATACCTAGTTCTGTAAGTTTGTAGACAATGCCCATGTGGGTATTGTATCAAATGCTTCAGCCAGATCAAGGAAAGCAGTATGCACAATTATCCCTTCATCCATTGCTTTAATGACCTTTTCAAGGAGGTCCACCAAATTCAGTAAGCATGACCTTCCTTTCATAAAGCTAGACTGGGATGGATCTTGTGTCTGCAGGTCTCCTATGTCCTTGCTGATAATTTCCATGATAATTCTTTCCATGACTTTGCAAATAAAACTGGTAAGATTAATGGATTTGTAGTTTCCAGCATCTGTTGAAGGTTGTCCCTTATGAAGAGGGATGACTGTCAAAGTCATCCATTCATGTGGCACAAAGCCTGTTTTAAGAGTATAATTAAAAAAAATGACTCCAGGGGTCCTGACAACTCATGTTTTAAACTGTTCGGTAGACATCCTGGGATGTTATCAGTGCCCAATGAGGCCATGTTCTTAGCTTTAGTGAGTACAACCAGTACATTTTTCCTAGTTATAGATAGAGGAGTTATATTTGAGATTATGTTTTAGGGAGTGGTTGGAGGTGAGAAGGTGATAAACCTGGAAATGAATTTGTCCGCTAACAAGTTTGTTATATTGTCAGGCCTGGTGGATGTGGTACCATTATTAACCACCAATTCTGCATATTGCTGTGCACTGCCCTTGAGGTTTCTGACATAGCTGAATAAGGCCTTATGGTTATCTCACATGGAGTCTATCCTAACCTCAAAATTTATTTTGCTTTACCTAATTAGCCCTCCTAGTTGCCTATTTAGTTTGATGAGAGAGTTTTAATCTTTATGAGAATTACCCTTCTTGAGTTTTGCCAAATATTTTCCTTTTATTGTATACCCTGTTTAATTTGGAATATTACTAGGGTGGTTTGTTCCTGGGGCTGCCCTTGGGCATTAACTTCTGGTAAGTGAGACAATTCAGCATAGGCTACTGTATTCTTGGGGTTTAGAAGAGCACTGAATTTTGACAAACCATCACTGAATAAAAGGTCATTTGCTTTGGAATAGTTCCTGTTACTGGTTTTAATGTGATTACAGAGTTGATTTTGAAGTTAGCAGCTTTATGATAAGACCTTACCAAGGAGGACGAGATATTAGGAGAGGTGCAACATTCTCCCATATTAGGTTCATAGGTAGGTACTAGGTTATCTGCCCGAGGGCATTTATAAGCCTAGCCAGAGTGTGTCGGCTTTTGCCACCCCATTGATTAATTAACTGATCCTCTGTCAAGCAGAGCCAATGAAGTGATCCCAGGAGTGTATTTTCTGTTACCCATCCACTTGTCAAGGTTTCTCTTAAAGAGTGTTAGTGAGGGGCTCTGCCTGCTGTAATTTAGAATTTTGTTCCAAAGCATGGGGAGTCGCTGTGACAGGAATCTATCCCTCCAACATGTTCTATTTATTGTTGTGGCAAGGTTTAGCTCACTAGAGCACGTGGCTCATAGTGACTTGGAATTCTTTAGGTGGAGCATGTCCATCAATTCTGAGTTGGACATGGCTTTGTAAGTCAGGCAGAGATCACCTCCTAGTAAGCGATATGCCACTGAGTACAGCCAGAGGTTTTTCAGTGAAGCTGCAAAGGACATATGTTTGAGGTCAGTAATCCTCTCGTTGAGGTACTTTTGTGGTCTTTCCAGCTGTTGGAAGTGTCTTGTGAGGTGCATCCCAAATAGGGCATTGTACTCTATGATGGGTCTAATGAGTGACGAGTAGAGGGGCACTATAACCTCTATTTCTAGATGTGAACCGTTCAGTAATTAGATGGGCCACATAGAAGTATTTCCTAACTACTTCGGCAATATGATTGTCAAAGGAGAGATTACTATCTACCTGGGTCCCCAGATATCTTATTACCTCTTCTGTATTAAGGGGGCTGCCACCTATGTGGTAATGCGTGGGTGTTTTGTTTTTCCCAAACGAGATGACTATGCATTTTTTGGCATTTAGCTTGAGGCCATGACTTTGACACCAGGTATCCATCTCAGTAAGGCCCTTTTGGATGATGTCTGTGTCAGCTGGAGAGTCAATTATAGCTCCTAGTTTGCAGTCATCCTGTGTTTGCCTGTACTTTGAA
>NC_056726.1:1446725510-1446800510 GCF_019279795.1 Protopterus annectens
CATCTTATAGGCAAGCTCAGTACATCTGCCCATCAATCCTTCTCCTTCCTCAAAGAATTCTTAAAAAACAGTTTCTGATAGGAGTATTTCATGAATGACCACCTTGCAAACAGATTGCTCCTTCCTTGGACCTTAAAGGTCTGAGTGAAAAGTTAACTGCATTTCCATGTGAACATATACATCAGGCATATTTAAGGTTCATTACATGGAAAACTTCTATTTCATATGCATCTTCAAGATCAGTATATCTGAGTTATAAGCTCTTTTGGTGGGTAAATCCTGTCTGGCCTCCATTTTGGGTGGGATATCTATAAGAACAAATCCCTCAGTCTTGCCCAAAGTTGTTCCAGAGTTTCTTTGAATCAGGCCATCACTCTCCCAGTGTTCTAACCTGACTGTTAGAACCATGGAGAAAGGATTTCACAAACTCTGGACATGCATTGGCAGTTCAGGCACTGATTTGACAGAACCAAGTCCTATAGTAAATTAAATCTGCTATTTATTTCTGATGTTAAGAGTAAGAAAGTGCAATCCCTGTCAAATGGGCAATTTACAGTTAACTGTCCCTGGTGTTTCCCTGTTGTTATTCCCACCATGGTAAATCATTTCCATGCAGTACTAAGGCAGACTCTACAGTATGTTGGCCTAGTTTTCTTTAAATACATATTGGTAAAGAGTGGACTCTAGGAGCTTTCTAGAAACAGCTATATGGTCCTCTTTATATACCTGTACATGGAATTACTTGCTGGATTTTTTTTGTTTATATCCAGGACAGCTTTCCTAGGACCATTTTCCAGGAGCTCCTAGATTTATATCTTTTATTCTGCCAGGTTGGATAACCTATGGCATTCTACCCATAGGCTAACTGCAGCAGTGAGAATGATGAACATAGTACAGTTAAGTTGCACTTACCCATAACAGCAGATGTTGGAATTCACCACTGCTGCAGTACCCACCATCCACCTAGTGGTGTATTGCCCTATTCATTTTTTGGTTAGTTCAGGAGTATGCTACTTCTTAAGTATTAGGCAAGAATGTTTTGCATATTTTCTCATTCACACTGCTCATTTTCCCCTCCTCAGGGCTGTCCAATCAAACATCTGAGTGGATCTGCGGAAGGGAGACAGAACTTCTGGAAGCTGGCAGGTGTTTTGGACAAGACGCTACCCTTAGGCTACTGCAGCAGTGAGAAATTCAAACATCTACTGTTACAAGAAAGTGTAACTCACAGAACATTTGGTTTCAGCTCAGGCTGTTCTGCATTTATTCCAGTCCAGTATTGCAGTGCAGAGCTGTAGTGAATCATAGTTCCCCTCAAAAAAAAAAAAAAAAAAAGTTGTGCTCTGCTTTTAAAATTGCAGCAAGCAGCTTGCTACATCTTGAATCAAGCCACTTCCTATAACTCGTACCACACATGAAGTGCTTGAAGCACTTCAGGTCTGAAGTTCTGAGAATGAATTTCTCTACTGGTATTCAGAAATGCTGGTACAGGAATGAATACCAGTACTTTACTTCTGATTAAAGGACACATCCTAATTTTGCCCAAAATACTTTGAACTCAAGATGGTTGCCACTTTGCCCCACCCTACCTACACCTCTGTTATAGTGAATACTGGAAGGTAACACACTGAGCCACTGCAGACCCTCAGTATCATCAGATATCTTTCAAACACTCTGTGCTGCAAGACCATTTTACTCCCCACAAAGAGGATTTCACTGATTCAACATTCTGCATCTCAACTTTACCAACACGTATCTGCTACAGCCAGGATTTATCTCAAAGCACTTATGGCTATGGTGGCTTCAATGTATGCAGTGTCCCATGCCAAGTATTGCATGCTGGAATTGTTTACATAAGACTTTACTATGAGCAGCCCTTCACATATTTCTACACCCACAATAACAATTACCACAGATGCCTCAGCCCTATGGTTGGGCAGTACTGGGACAACAGTCCTGTTTCTGGTTTCAGATGGAGGCCAGTCAGCACATCACTGTGTTGAAGAGGAGAGTGGTACTGTTCTCTCTATATACTTCTCAGATCCCCAACCTCATAGTGCCATTGCCATCCACATGGACAATTTGGCTTTGGTATGGTGAGTAGACAGGGTGGTAGCAACCACTTTGTTAAAAGATCAGAATGACATGGAATAGGCTATGATGAAAAATGACTTACTGATAGCAATCTATATGCCAGGATAAGCCAGTTCTGTAGTGGCCAGGCTCAGCCATTGTTGCTGCTACCAGACAAACAGTCCCTACATTTGTCTGAGTACAGAATTGTTTCCTTTGCACAATGCCTTTGGCATGACCTTTTTGCTTTGCTGACCAGCACCAAATGCAGTTACTTTTATTCCCTGATATCTGCTCTGGGAAAGTGGCCCAGAGAAGCCATAATCCAGAAATGTCCCCAGGATTCTGTTATGCTTTTCCACCATTTCCACTTATTCTAAACTTATACCAGAACAGTCAACCTAGTAATAAGTGACCATGTTGCTCCTAAAATAACTTAAACCAGTGCTTGCTTTAATATAATTTGGTAATGTATTCTAGGTGTCAGCCAGTGTCTCAGTGAACCAATTAGTGCATCTCTCATTGCTATGTAATCACCAGCACAGGCTGTCAAGTGTTTCTCTACTAGTCTGTGATAAACTCAGGTACTCCCAGAGGTAGTTGTCTCTAAATACACAACATATTGAAATAAGAGTTTGTCTTAAATATCTGTATGAGACATTGTACATTCAGGTATGCTAATATTCCATGGTAACTTAAACTTTCACATCCATAGATGTCCTTGGTATAAATTTGCTTTATGCTTTCCAATTAACTCATGCTATGTTCTTGTATAGTTTCCAAACTATTATCTCATACTTGAGTCTGGGTCTGGTGTAACTTTAAAAAATTACTTTATTTCTGATTTCCTAGACTTTATAACTTTTTATATAGTCTACAGTTTTGTACCTGTTTTTAACCAATTAGTTGATTTTGTTTAGAAAAACTCGAGTGGATGTGCCCATGCACCCAGTCCTTAATTAAATAAATCTTCAGTTTCACTGTGCATTGTGTTAAATGTTCACCCTTCAGTTTATGTCTACAAGTCCAGGACGAACCCCCAACTATAGCCTACAATTTTATCTATCCAATTTCTGTATGATGCTTGCCATGTCCTATTTGTAAGCCATGCAACTTTCCAACTTATCAAGAAAGTACATTACTACCTTAATTACTATTCTGATCTATCGATCAGTGTTTTGTACATGAACCTATTAAAGGCATAAGATAGGTTTACATAAATTATATTACAACACACTTTTTGATTTGTTGCTGTTATTCTATTCTAAAATGTCATGTTAAAGGTAGTCATAGACTAGTTGTCAACATATGCATATTGATATGTGGTTTCAAGTCTTAACCCTTCCAGGATGGTCTAGATCCCTTTCTCTGTTTAGAGAACCAACACCAGGAAAATGTGTGGAAGCAAATGGACACTTGTGATTTAGGCCAATTCTAGTAAGTTGTATCCCTTTTCAGCTCATCTTCAATCTGTTTGGAGTACCTTACACAAATCCAAAGTTTGATGCTGGTCTCAGGTATTCCTCTATTTGAATTCATGTTTCATCTTGTTTCTTTTTTTTTTTTTTTTGTCAGGGATCTCAAAACAATTTGTGCTGACTGCTCAAATAGCATGCAAGGCTTTTCCAAGGGACACGTTTATTATCAGCTACCCCCCCCCTTTCAGAAGTCTAGTGTCCCTATTGGATTTAAGTTTTGCTTTACAGAAGTTGACATTAACCCCTCCCAAGCCACTTTTGCTGCAAAGTTAAAGCTTTTATCTTAAAAATCTATTTCCTGTTATTCTGAGTTCAGCCTGAAGGATATCAAAGAATCTGGATTTATATGCAGACCCTCCCTACTTGATTTGTCTTAAAAAACATTTGGCACGGAGGACTGATCCTTCCTTTATGCCTGAAGTAACCACAGAACAGAATTTAAACCAAGCTATATCAATCTTTCTATACTCTTTTTTTCAAAATAATTCAGAAAAACAGGATTATCTTACATTGTCTGGATGTTCATGGACAGCTGATATTTTATTTAGGTTAGACAAAATCTACGAAAATGCACAGCTGTTTGTAAGCTATGGTCCCAGTAGCTTGGGTTTGAAACATCTGAATGGCACTCCATCTGGGTGATTTTCAGACAGCATTAAATTATCTTTTGACAATTATAACAAATCTTGGGCATTTAATCCCACAGCACATTTAGCAAGAGAGGTGGCTATATATCAGGCATATATCATACATAGTTCTCTGAATAAATGCTTTGTGCTGTGATGCATCTTTTTCTGCATTATTTTGCAAGGTGTCATAAGCAGGATGAGACCTCAAGGTCATGGTTCTCTTTCGGGTCAACTGGCTTGATAGCAATTATTTTGTGATTCCTCCCAGGATGTCAGGCTAGGACACCTTTTACAGATCTTGCACAGGATGATCTAAAACTCGTCTTCAACATTTTAGGTACCTAGTTCTTGAGGACAAGCAACAAGTACTAAAGGAGGCAAGATGCCTGCTACTAGAAAATCTTGTACTAATATGTGGAAGACTTTTCTAGTTGGTGCCTACCAAACAACCAGGGTCCTACAGTGAGGCCTAGGGTGGTTAAAAAGGTTATGTTTTATATTGGTGACTACTCTTTTATTGTTCACTCTTGAATGGCACACTACATTATTAGAAGAGATAAGGAAGTGTAGTGCACTGTGGGTGAAGTGCAATCAGTGGAGTCAAAGCTTGGGAAGGTTCTGTATGCTGCAGACTTTGGGCTGCAGCCAAGTCCTGCAGGTCTTGAAGTGGAGTGATTTGATCTTCTAGATCTATCATTATGGTGACTGCATAATTTTTATTTACTGTAAGTTCCAGCTGCTACAACAGCTTCGAAAATTCCTGTATTATCACTAGTGTAAGTGGAACTGCACCCTTTTTTATGCTGTATTAATATCAAGTCTACCCACATGAAAAGGTCTTGGTAAAATAACTGTCTAACCAAAGCAATACTTTTAGCCTATTAACTAAGACATTACAGTCTTCTAATATTGTTTTGTGTTAAATATAGTTTGTTTAACATTAAGTTTATTTTTTCTTTGTCATCAACAACCAACCTTTTCCTGTTTTTTACATGGGTCAGGGTATCATCTCAACTGCTGCCACTTCTCTCATTTCAGTGCCACTCTCCTGCCTTCTGACAGTCATACCTGACTTTTGTGAACCCTCTCTCTCACACAGCCCATCCATCTCTTGGCTGGATCTCCTCGTTTCCTCCAAATCTTCACCAAATAGTCTACTTTCCTGCACCACCATAATTGCCTTTTCAGCAATTGTGGCTACTCTGGCTTCTGATCTGATGGCTTCATTCCTTCATCTGTATCACTCTATGTATCCTGTCAGCCATCTTAGGTACTTTATGTCCATCAACTCTAGCTTCCTCAACTACTCTGCCTTTATTGCCCATGTTTCTGTACCATACAGTAGTACTGGTTGCACCACTATTTTATACACCTTACTTTTCAGTTTTTTGGCATTCTTCTGCCAGAAACGAACTATTTCTGGCATTCGTCTCCCAGCAACTGTTTCTAACATTCAGTGCTAGTTGCCTGCAGCTCCTCCGATTCTATCTTTGACCTGCTCATTCAGACTTCCATTCTCCTTCTCTTCAACTACTCCTTCCAGATACATAAAGCCATTAAACTGTTCCACTATTTCCTATCACAATTTTCCACATTTGTTGCCAAGATGATTGTCTTGACTGTATGAAATTTCATCCTATGCACCTGAAGTTTTGCATTCCAATCCCCTATCATTTGCTGAAGTCCCTATTTAGGGTCTGCTTGTAGTGCATACAGTAGCTTTGTTGATCTGTTCTTTATGCCCCATTTACTAATGTAATCCATAACCAGTATGATCAGCAGTGGGTTAAGAAGAACCCTGATGCACACCCCTTCACAATGAGAACCCATATTTGAGTCTGAACACTGTTTGGACTTGAGCCACTGGGTTCTTGTATGTAGACTGCACTACTTCTACCAATGCTGTTGGATCTTCATACCCTCACAGAACTTTCCAAATCACTTTCTTTGGACCTTGTCATATGCTTTTTCCAAGTCTAGGAATGCTCCATTTGTCTGTTTCCTCAGGCCATTGAACCACAAGTACCAGAATGACTCATTGTCCATTTGGGTGTAAATGACCTGAGATTTATCTCCCTGGACTACATGAATAGAGGCATGATGAAGTTCTCAGAAACCAGTATTAGATTGGCACTGAGCAGAATAATGCCTACCCTAGGATGTTACCACAACATGAGCAGAAGATAATTGACTATAATAAATAGCTTAGTTTTGGATTCATTCAAATGAATACATTTGTAATCAGCATGGAAAGATATGATTAACAGACCATGCTGCTTTGCCAGGGATGGTCGGCATCTGTCTTCTCAAGGTTTTTGAATATTGGTTAAACCTTGTCCACCCATATTGTGCCTTTTTCAGTGATTGCCAACCTAATAAACCTCTCAACACAGCAAACCAGCCCAATAAAATCTAAAGGTGTTAATACTCAATATCAGGAATCTAAACAAGAAACTTCACTCCCTATAAACTCTCCTCACCCTAGCAAATGTAGATGTCTCTGCAATCACTGAGATATGGTTTAAAAATGCAGAAAGCACCCTGGCAGTGCCAGGCTAAAATTCCTTCCATTTAAACCAGCTACTGCACTGGAAGGGACAAAAACAGAAACTGCCTTAATTTGTATCAAAAACAAACACTTCAAGGCTGGTCAAACATTATGATGTATTTAGATTCTCCATGTCCAAATTACCACAGGCAAAGTTCCATACCATATCCTTGCAAGCCCTGTTCTATGACTCAGGAAACCCAGGACATATGCTTCAATGTACTGGTGACACTCCCCATTCAATCCAACACCATATTCAAGGGTGACTAACTTCTTCACTATAACCTGCGAATCATACATGACCCAAAACATGTAGGCCTAGACATTCCTGGACTTTGTAAACACAAACACCCTGGACCGCCTAGTCTGTGCACTCACTATGGGAGCAAACATCCTTAATCCACTCCTTACAAACATGGGACTGCAACTTTCATCCCTCTGCATAAGGAATGGCCATCTATAGACCTGGGTAACTACAGACCCATAAGTCTGACTACTCTCATATGCAAAGCTAAGGAAAGACTTGTCATGGAAATGGTAAACGATATAGAAAACCTTCAAACACTGGATCCAGCCCAGTTTGGTTTCCTTGGGGCAGTCCATGCTTACTCAATTGGTGGAATTCACTTGCCAAAGCAATTGATGAAGGCAAAATATTGCATAGTACCTACCTTAATCTGGCCAAAACATTTGGCAAAATATCCCACTTGGCCTTGGGCATTGTACACAATTTCCCAAAATTAGGTATAAACCTCTATCACCCACTGAAATGCCAGTGAAGTCTGCCTCTACAAAGAAGCCAGTCACTAATGGAAGCCATCAAGACTCAGTGCAGTGGCAGCTTCTTTTTGGCATCTGCATCTCTGAAGCCAAGAACAATGTTAGCAGCCTCTGTCTGACCATGTCTGCAGATGATGGCAAAGTAGGCATAGTCATAGATTTCACCAAAGGCACAAATAGCCACCAAGAAGGCCAGTCACTGACTAATAACTGGTGCCACAGTCACTGTCTAAAACTCAATGCCAAGAAATGCATATCAAGTATCCTTTGGGAAGATGCCTACCCCTGGAAACTACCACATTGATAATACAGCCCTAAGAGTAGACCCAGCAGTCAGGTATTTGGGAGTGCATATACTACTGATTGTAAAGTGGCCTTTGACCATCATCTGTCTAAAGTAGTAAGAAAATCATTCTATGTTGCACAGCTCATAAGCAATGGTAATGCAAGGATGTCATTGTTTCAATGTATTTAGCCCTCATCAGACCAATCATTGGGTAGAATGCTCCCATAAGTATTCCCTGACCAGTCATAAAAGAATAAATGTAACATCCACAGAGGTTCCTCACAAAAAAAATATATATATATACAGGACATAAGCAACATATCCTGTGAGGACAACCTCAAAGCCCAATCTCTGAAGTTTGTCTTCTACAGACTTGAAGGCGCTCTATGCCTGGCCTACAAAACATTCTTTGATGCTAGTCTGATGGACCTGTTGCACATTTACAAAACAAATAGTATGACAATTATCTGATGCAGGTACCTAAACTGCATCAGCAGCATAAATACAACATGTTGGAGGGACAGGTATGAGACTGAGTCTACTCCTTCTCTGTATCAGTCTTCCCATCCATGTGAAGCAGAGTTCTTCCATAAACCAATTCAAAGGTAACTTAAACCAGTGGGTAGGGAATTGGAAATGTACTCCTGGTCTGGCACAGCCTGTAAATGCTTCACCACCCATGAAGCCTACATATACCTCTTAAAATAATTCTAGGATATCACATTTGTCAGATACATTTGAGAAGCTTGGCTAGGCTGAAATAATTCCCCTGGGGTTGTTATCCAAAAAAAAAATCAGCAAACTCTCCAGGACTACGTCATCCACCGTCTGTGCCATTGCAAACATTCATTTGGTTGTGCTCTTTACAAGCAACCCATCCACACTCAATGACCTTAGTATCATCCCCTTCCCACTTTAAGCTCGTAATTCATCCATTGTCACTCCCTCTTACATCTCTAACCCACTTCTTAAAGCATGCCAACCACTGCCTTTCCTCTACATCTTTCTCTCCACCTAAATCACTCTGTCTGCAAGGTAACCACTCTCTCTCCTAACTCTCAACACTCTATACCTAAAATCAGTAACACCTACAGTTGCCTTCCAAATTCTCTACTCACTGCTCATGATCTTGTTTTCCAACAGTAAAACTCCAGCCCTAAACTACTCAAGTTATAACACCTTCTCTCCCTCATCTGTATGACATTGAACTGCATCATTCCTCTAAAATTCCTCTGTACTGTCGGATTTCCTTCAAAATACTGAAAGACCAGAACATGGAAAGTGTTTTGAAGGAGACCGAAATAACAAAACTGAAGAACACCGAAAAGCATGAAATTCAAAATCCCGGTGTTACAGGATTTTGATTTAGCGCTTGTGGTGTTCCGCTGTGGGTGATTATGCATGTGCAAGTGTATTTGTGAGGCGAAGTGCTGTGTGTAAGTGTGTGTTGTGACTGTGGTGTGTGTGTGAGGGACTGTAGTGTGTGGGTGTGAGTTTGCCTTGTGTGTCGTTTGTGCAATCTCAGAGTTAGAATATTAAAGTGGGGGTGTGTGATGGGTGCAGGGGGGCTTGCCCCTCTGCCTATTTGTAGTGTAGGGTGGTGTGGTTGGTAGTTTGGGGTAGTTGCGTATTTTTTTTGTGTGTGTTATACTTGCATGGTTTTCAGTTGTGGGTTTCGTTGTTTTGGTCTCTGTGTTTTGGTCTTTGGTGTTGTGAGGTTTCGTTGCTCTGAAGTAGAACCGTACTGTCACGTAGAAACTTCTCCTATACAAAATCCTCTCCATACTTATGCTCACAATCACTTTATGAAACATGCCGTACACTCCTTTCTTTTTACTCCTATTCCTACCCAAACTTCTGTTTGTACAATCTACATCTCCATAGCATTCACAACCACCCGGTCATCTACTCTGTTCAGGAACACTCAAAGAAAACCACAACATCATACATACTCATTTCTCCATAGCTGCTACATTAATCAGTTCTACTGCCTTTTATCTCTAAAAAAATAACCTAGCATAGCCAAACCTCTAAATTTCACAAATTACACTTGCATCTTAAAACTAAACAAATGCATTTTTTCCAGTACCTCTCATATGGAATGCTAAGTCTTTGGAAAGGCAGCTATGTTACAGACCTCCTAATGACAGCTCTGATTCTGCTCCCAGGTTTGAGAAGTTTGGGACTTTCCCTTGTTGGTCCTGCAAAGCCTGCATTTATATCTCTAGAACGGACTCTGTTACCCCCTCCAGACTGGCTCTGTTTACAGATTTAAACTGAGAGCAGATTGCAAAACTCAGAATTTAGTGTATTTTGCTACCTGGACTAAGTGCTCACATTTCTATGTAGGCAAGACTAATATGCTGTTTAAAGATAGAATACTGAAGCATCTTCATTCTTCATGATATTAGGTTAGAAAATGCAACTAACGCTCTTGCTGAACACATCATGGATTGCCCAGGATATTGTTTTAAATTCTTGGCTATACAACTGTTACTTAACAACAAAACGGGAGGTGACATTGTGCATAGCACAAAGATGGCAGAAATGAGATGGGAGAGAGAAGTTACAAGCTGATAGACTACCTGGTTTGAATGAGGTTGTCCCTTTTAAAGCCTGCATTGAGAGCACACAAATTGCTTCATTAATTGCCCTATTAAGTACTTCTGTTGTAAGATCCTGATTGGCTGAATTGTTAATGCTTGTTACATTCTTTTCTTTTTTAGGCCTTGTCTTTGTGTTAGAGAAGTAGATCTAATAAAAGGCTAATAGCCTGAAAGCGCTAATCTGTTCTGTTTTCTTGTTTTTATTCTTAAAGTGGTTTTAAACTGGCCTTGGCTGTGTTGACCACATTGGTTTTTGATTCGTGATCGAACTTTGGCTGCAGTTTGTATAGTTTTCTTGTTGCTTAGTATACCATTGGATTCTGGCAAGCTTACCAAACTAATTTCTAGTGTCCCCTTCTGACACCTTCAGTGATCACCTACCTGCCTACCTTTATAATTAGAGACCATATCAGCATGCAAAGACAACATTGGTATAACCAAGTCTAAAATCTGTCCTTCAACAAAGAAACTTTCATCTCGGATTTAAAACTCTTTCACTGGAAATTAATCATTCTTCCACTAGATGAAGCAGTAGCTCTGTTCAGTGTTACCTTCTTGTGCCTTTAATACACATGCCCCTGTCAGAACAAAAACAATCAAAGGCAGATCCCTGGCTGTCCAGGCAAGAGAGAGCCCTCTACTTGGTCATTTTCATTTTTCTGTTTCTTTTCCACAATTATACTTATTTTTTTACACAGCCCTTTCTGACAAATATCAAATATACAAGCACTGTTTACAATGCATCATACAATAGAAATAGTATGCATCCCCCATCCAAATACACTACACATTTACATATAATAGTTTTGAGGGCAGCTTAATTATAGTTGTCTCATAGTAGAGTTGCTACACTGTACCACAGTATGGTTTGTATCTATACATAGGTATGCTCTTGGAACTTCTCAACTGCATGTACTATACTGTGCATATCGAAAGGCAAAACTATTGTATTGTGTTTCTAAAACTTGCAAAACTACTCTACATATATATTATTACTATTTATATATGTTAAATGATTGTGTTTTGGAGCTCTTCTTCTTGGGCATCCACTGAAAAGGGAGTTTTATCTACCATATCCACATTACGTGGCAGTTATTTTTGGCTAGAGTATCTGCAAAATAATCATAGTCAGTGATGTTTCATAGTTTATAAAATAAATATTTATTATTTATAGATGGGCAAGGACTAATGTTTTCAAAGGCCCCCTCAAGCTATGTTGCAGAGTAGCTACATACAAAAATAGCATAGTACAATGTCACAAATTATATTCGGTCATAACTGAATTACTCAGTGTTGTATTATAAGGTTACATGATAGAGATGAGTATGAATTCATTGGGACAAGAAGATTGCACGTTATTATGTTGCTGTGCTTTACATAGCAGATTTTGTTTGAAGAGAAATGTGTGACCCTGCTTTGTAGATTTTTTTGTGTGTGTGTGTGATAATTTCTAGAACAGATAATATAAAAATGAAGCATAGCAGAAACATTTCAGATTAAATTTGGGTCAGGGGAAAATTCTGGGTAATTTGCAATGGCTAGAGAAGGCAACAGTGTAATATCCCTCTCAATGGTGGATCCTCTGTGACAGAAAAACAGGCAACAATTGTTTACTTTACACTACAAGTATGTATTTCAGCACGGCACAAATTATTGAAGGGGATACCGTTTCCATTTTCTATGGATGTTGACAGAATTTATGGTGTAGTGCTGACAGCAGTTTATTAAAGCCTTGAAATTACTACTCCAACAGGTTTGTATTTGCATCCATATCTATATATCTGTCCTTTCCAAATCATCATCCTGATTAAAGTAATAATATAGTGGAGAAAAGAGTGTATTTAGACCAGTTAGAGAAGTGCAAGGGCAGCAGAGTGAGACAGTGAGTAGCACTGTGGTCTCACAGCAAGAGGTTCTCTGGTTTGATTCATGGCTAAGGTGTCTTCTCTGTAGAGTATACTTGTCCTCCCTGTAATCAGGTAAACCTTCTCCAGGTAATCTCATTTCTTCCCACAGCCCAAAAGCATGAGTTAGGTAGATCGGTAAATCAGAATATCCTTAGGTGGACATGTGTGTGGGTGTGTGTGTGTTTGTGTGCAAATGAATGAGCATACATGTGTATGTGTGCATGTGTGATATTGAAAAAAAAGCCTAGCAATTTGATGTGATTACCTACTTGCACAGTAAACTCCTTGGATGTTGCTGGCTGTTTATAGGGTTGCTGTAGGACACTTATTTCACATTTGGATGTTGGCTTTACGAACATTATTAACAACCTTCCTTGATCCATGGTTGGGTTGTTCACCTGACAACCATTACTGATGTATGGAAAAAGACTATTATAATTAATTTTTGAATATGGTGACTATGGGTTTAGCACTGCTTAATTATTAAAAGTATTTATCAGCAGGGACTAACATTGCCCTTAGTCTCTACATATGCACAATTTATAATTGTGGAGCTATTAATTCATTGGGTGTTGTGACTTAGCACTGCTTTAAGAAACATTAAGGAGCAGGGGCTATATTGTCCACACTCAACCCTTTTTTACACTTATATGGCATATGACCTAACAAAGTCAGTGTGTTGAGACTTAGCACTGCTGTGAAAAAATACATACATCTATATACAGATGAGCAGGAACTAATATGGTCACCACGCCCACAAGAGGTGACAACATATTGGACCTGATCATCACCAACATGGGGGATCAATGCTCCACACCAGAGGTAAACCCCTCGCTGGTAAGATCAGACCATAAACTAATCACACTGGACATCCACATCCCAACCCCACCCCCAGTCAAGGAAACCACTGTGAAAAACTTTTCAAAAGCCATCTTCACACTTCTCAAGACCGAGGTGGAAAGTTTCAAAGCCCCCTTGCTAAAGGATAATGCTGCCCAAACCACAGAATCCTTTACAAATGTATTCCATGACCACCTACAGGAATGCATGGATCGAGCCATCCCAAGTAAAACCAAGACTCACTCCTCCTAAAAGAGGAAACCAGTCTGGTGGTCCCCTGCCATAAATAAGCTATACAACAGAAGGAGGAAACTATTACATGATAGATCAAAATCCCAAAAAGGAAAGGCAGCCCTGATCAATATTAGCAAGAAACTACCATCCCTCAAAATCATCCAAGGCCAGTTTCGAAAGAAAAATTGCTAAAGATAATCACAAAGCCTTCTTTAGCTATGTCAAGAATCTAGGTGGCAACTCTCAGATATGTTCTGAGATAGTGCAAAATGGCAAAAAAATACACAACCAACTGACATTGCCAACATTCTGGCTGACAGGTTCAGTGCAAACTTTACCCCCCCACCCCCAAAAGGGCCAGTGTCCATCCCAGAAGAATGTAGAGCCATAGACATCACAGACACGCAAGTGAAAACAGCCCTCTCCAAAGCTAAAAACACAGCATCAATGGGACCAGATGGTATGCCAGGCTGCATCTTACACGAGCTCCAAAATGAACTAAACCTTCACCTAAATTCACTGTTCAAACTCAGCCTTACCACAGGCTATGTACCCAAAGAATGGCATACAGCAACAGTCATCGTGCTCCACAAAGGTGGTGCCACAACAGATCCTGGGAACTATCGCCCCATAAGCCTGACTAGCCTGGTCTGCAAAGCTATGGAGCGTATCATCATGGAACTCAAACAGTGACACTGGGAACCTCCAGACACTGGACCCTACCCAATTCGGCTTTGTTAAAGGCAGATCCTGCCTCCTAAACCTAGTTGACTTCTTTGAAACAGTTACCAAGGCCATAGATGAGGGAAAGGTAGTCCACACAGCCTACCTGGACCTAGCTAAGGCCTTTGACACCATTCCCCACTCTAGCATCATAGATGAGCTCACCAGCTTGAACATTAACCCCTATGCCATGAGATGGGTTGCCACCTGGCTCATGGATAGAACACACATGGTCAGAGTTGCGGGTGCCTTGCCCGATTCTAAACCAGTTACAAGTGGCATCCCACAGGGCTCAGTCCTGGGACCCCTCCTGTTCGGTATATACTTCTCTGAGGTACAGTCAAGCATGGAAGGACTATGGCTGACCAAGTTCACAGATGACTGCAAACTTGGAGCCATAATCGACTCTCCGGCTGACACAGACATCCTCCAGAAGGGTCTCATGGAGACAGATACCTGGTGTCAGAACCATGGCCTCAAACTAAATGACAAAAAATGCACAGCCATCCCCTTTGGGAAAAACAAAGTGCCAATGAATTATCACATAGGTGGTAATCCACTAAGTACGGAAGATGTAATTAGGGATCTGGGGACC
This sequence comes from Protopterus annectens, assembly GCF_019279795.1. Lineage (NCBI taxonomy): Eukaryota > Metazoa > Chordata > Ceratodontiformes > Protopteridae > Protopterus > Protopterus annectens. The sequence continues at coordinate 1,446,740,210 of NC_056726.1, forward strand.
CAGGTAGATAGCAACCTCTCCTTTAATAACATTGCCAAAGTGGTTAGAAAATCCTTATATGTAGCCCACCTAATCACAAAAGGGTTCACATCTAGATCAAGAGAGGTCATAGTGCCCCTCTACACATCACTCATTAGGCCCATAATGGAGTACAATGCCCCATTTGGAATGTACCTTACTTGACACCTGCAACAGCTGGAAAGACCACAGAAGTACCTCACCAAGAGGATCATGGGTCTCAAACAGATGCCCTATGCAGCTCGGCTAAAGAAACTCCAGCTCTACTCAGTTGCTTACTGCCTGCTCAGAGGTGATCTCTGCCTGACGTACAAGGCCATGTCCAACCCGGAATTAATGGACATGCTCCACCTCAAGAAAACCAAATCTCTTAGAGCCACACGCTCCAGTGAATTAAACCTCAGCACAACAATAAACAGGACATGCTGGAGGGATAGATTCCTGTCCCAGAGACTTCCCTCGCTCTAGAATAGAATCCCAATTTATGTTAGGCAAAGCCCCTCACTGACTCTCTTCAAGAGAAATCTTGACAAATGGATGGGAAGTCATAAATTTACCCCTGGGATCACTTCAGTGGCCCTGCTGGACAGAGGCCCAGGAAACTAATTTAAAAGGGCGGTGAAAGCCAACACATTCTGGCTAGGTTTATAAATGCCCTTGGGCAGATAGCCTAGTACCTACCTATGAACTTGACATTTCCATATTGGATTGGTACATGAATATAGTATTCCAACAAAGGTTGTTATATGATTAAAAATAATATATTGGTTTAACCCAACCATTGGATCAGGTTCAGGTATGTATATTTTTTTGATTTAATTTTTTAAATTATTTTTTTGATTATTCTAACAGTAAGATTCATACTTCCAACCTCTGGTGTTCAAATAAGGGGACAAACAGCATTTTATTTGTGTTGTTTATTAACCACCAATGGAACTTATTAACCTGCTACAGGATCTGTCCTCAGATAGGGATGATTTGGCCATTTTTGGCCTTGGCAACATAGCCAATCAAAATGGGCCAGAGGATGTAGTCCTAGAAAATACCTGTGAAGCACAGTTTCTCAAACTTAAAAGTATGAGGTCCTTTGGACTAACGTTTGGCATTCCAAGCTTTTCAAGGCATATATAACTAAGGGTATCACACCACAGGGTTTAAGGGTACGTATATAGCCACTGGTTCCAAATATTGATGCTCCTCTTACAGAACAATGGACTGAGGCTCAACAAAAAGCCTCTATGACCTTTGTTAAAATCTTAGCCTCTCATTATGAGAGAACAATGACAAAGACACATTAGAAATCACACAAGTGTGCATGGATATTCAGAAATTTGAAGGACAGGAGCCTTATAGCACTTGTCTCAAAAACACTCAGTCAGGATCTGCTAACTTTGGAGCAGCAATTAAAGTACAGAAAAATGGAAACATTTCAAAGGGACTTAGCTGACTGGGGGGCATGCCTTTTCAAGTAATAGACATATAAGATTTGAGCAAACACACAGAAAGGTGGCCAAAAAGAAAAGACCCAGATCCATCCTTAAAAAGCCTTCCTCATCCAGCGATGATACTTTTGGGGAGGAATCCTCATCAGGTCTTGAGCCTGATATACAGCATGCCCCAGAATCTCCAGCCTCCAAACGATGCAACACCTCAATCCCTTTAGGAGTAGGCAAAGAGGGGGGCAGGAAACATCACAAAAGTGGACAATATGGAAAGATTGTTGAAATTGATGGTACAGAAATAGTAGAGAATAATGTATTGAACATATCATCCACTCCTCTCTCACCCACCCAAACAAAAATTCTAAATAAAGGTCTCAATTTTATACCTGGCGTTTATGTATCTGAAGATATATCGCACAAGATAGAACTGCATTTTGTAGACTTCTTAACCTTAGACTATTTTTCCAAACAGCAACTAACCCTGAATTGCAGGATGTTTTCAGATACCACAAATCTAATGTTATGCCACCAATGCATCATAATGTGTTACTGTTTCAGAATTGCATTCTCAAAGACCTGCATTTCAATTTTAGGGAATACCGTGCCAAATCAAACAATCTCTCAAAGATCGAAATGGATCCTATCCATGAACTTGAAACTAACAATGGCTTGGCAATATTGTCTGCAGATAAGGGTGGTGCAGTGGTGGTACAGGAATGGACCCAATACAATATGGAAGCTATGAGACAGTTAGCTGATAATCGCCATTATACTCTTATGACATTTGACCCAACTCCTGGTTTCAAGAAACAAAGTGACCAGTTTCTGACATCAGCCAAAAACGAGGGAATCATTACGGACAACACACCTCATGGTGCCCGACCCATCTACTCCATGCATATATTTCTTACCCCAAATACACAAGAATCTGGAGAATCCACCTGGTAGACCTATAGTTTCAGGCAGGGGTTCCCTCACAGAACCATTATCCCAGTTCCTGAGGCAGTATATAAAACCACTTTTAAAATGGGTGAGGGCCCGCATTCAAGACACAATGGAATTCCTCAAAATTATCTCAGACATGCAGCTTGAGACTGGATGGTTAATCTGCACCCTTTATGTCTCTTCACTGTATACCAACATTCCTCACTGGGCGGGGCTTGAAGCACTGGAATACTGGCTATACAAATCAGAGCTGTATCAACCGGGTTTTAACACCTTTTTACTTTGCCTGTTCTATTAGCAGAATGAATGCTACCTACAAATACAAGGCAATGCTATGGGAGACTCATTCGCTCCCATATATGCTGATTTATTTATGGCCCACATTGAGGAACAGCTCATCTATGATAACTCGCACATCTATCTAGAGGAGATCGATATTTGGAGAAGATACTTGGATGACTGCTGGCTAGTATGGAGATCAGATCTTATGGAGTTTGTTGAATATCTAAATGGCAGCAGATGTTGTATTTCACCTATGACATCAATAAGATCACTTTTCTAGATGCCCCAGTCAGCAGGAATGATGACCATACTCTATCAAAGTATATCATAAATACCCCCAATATAATTCGCTTCTCCATGCTACCAGCTTTCATCCCCCACATATATGCAGAAACATCCCAAAATCACAATTTTTCTGAATAAAACGCATATGTTCAGATGATGCTACTTATCAGGTATATCAGAAAGATCTTACTACTAGATTCAGAAATAGAGGATATAAAACAGGGAATATCTTTCAGGCCAGGCATTGGGTGGCTAATCGCAATAGGCAAGACCTTTTAACATATAGGGATAAGACTAAGAACAAGAATTCAACTATCCAATTAGTCACCACATATGGTAGAAATACTGATGTCCTACTCAACAGTGTCCACAGACATTGGAACATACTTTTGGCAGACAACAAATTATGTGAGTTTCTGGATGACAGATGTCAATTTTCCTTCAGGAGAGGCAGGAATTTGGGCTCATTCTTAAATTGTTACAAATATGGTTGGAGAAGTAAAGGTGACCCTATACTAACCACTTTGGCGGGGGACCAACTCAAGGGCTGCTTTCCCTGTGGCCATTGCACTCACTGCAGAAGGGTGATGAAGACATGCTAGTTCAGCAGCAAAAACACTGGGCAAGTAGATTACATTTTCTTTTTTGCTGTCAGACTGACTGGGTGATATATTTGGATACCTGTAGCTGCTCTGCATTTTCTGTGGGACAAACATCCAGGCCTTTAAAATTCAGAATATCTGAACATCTGAGTGACATTACGCAGAAGAAGCTTACGAATGCCTTATACAAACATACTGAGGTACATAAAAATGCATCTTTTATTTATACTGTGATCGATAGAATTATTGGACAGAGAACTAATAAATCAGGTTGGCATCAGATATTAAATAACAGAGAAAAAATGGATTATCAAACTGAGGGCACTATTTTCACCAAGTCTTAATGAATATCTTTAAATGGTTTGTTCAGCTGAATAATTAAGTTGTAAGCTTCATTCATTGGTAAACTATAAAAGGGAGATGAATATGTTTCTACTGCTGAAGGCTTTGTATTTTTATAGCCGAAACCGGTCTGTTTTGTTTCCTTTTCATGCCTTTGAGCTAATAAATACATTGGTTTATGCTACAGTCTGCTGGCTCACATTCTTTACTGCTATAAAGACTTTTGTAGCCGTGCAGTTGCCGTACTTGCAGGGGTTGATTTATCTATTGCTGTAGGATGTGACAGCATAATGATCAAGAAAACAGTATGAGAGAGTAATGACGATTGTTATATTATACAGCATAGTATTACCTTAAGACTCATAAGTGTGATGGTTTGTATTCATACTTCTTATACACATTTAAACTACAAAAGCAGAGAAGGTGCCTTCCACGTTTTGCACTGTAAAAAATGCAAAAGAAAAATATATTTTCTTCTCTCTCGACAAAAATTAAAACTATGTTGTAAAATGGCAGTAACCTCTGATATTTTATAGGCCAAGCTAGTATTTGCTCATTGGTAACTACTGTTTAGTCCATCTTTGTTTTTATAACCAAAACAAAGACCTATGACCAGATCTGTGGCATAGATTGATAACGCACTAAGAATACTCAGACAACCTGAGTTGGCCTGGCAGGTAGAGAGCAATTTGTACATCTTAGGGGAGGAAGTAATGTTAAACTTGGCTGCTTTCTCACATGCAAATGAAGGGCTTCTGGCAAAGAAATTGAATATGTTAGCCAGGGCCAGAGGTCTGGCTTTCCAGGCTGGTGATGGTCACCCTCATTACTGTGTGGAGGAGCACTCACATGTAAGAGAAGTGTACATTAGTCCCACACAGTGATTTCCACATAGCCAGGGTTTAGTCCCCAGCAATAAATAACACAACTGCTCTCATCACTGGAAGTGATTGAGGACAAAACTCCATGCTCGCAGTGTGAGGACTCTGGAAAACAAATCTATCCACCAAGAACAAAATGAACAGAATTCCATCACCTCAAAGGTTTATTGCCTATGTAATCCTGCTGTCATTTTAGAAATTACCTCTTTAAGTAGATTGTTTTGCAATTATATTTATTGCACAACCTTTGTACTTTATTACTATTATATTGCATTATACATTACCTGTGCAAGCAAAAATAGGCTGCACATTCCAAACATTCCATTTTGTTTACCTTAGCTAGAGCATGCTTGCTTTAATCCATTCTCTATCAGTGTAACCCAACTTCTTTCTTCCTCATTCTTGTAAATAATTTCAGGTTATGGAGGTCTAAACTCTACTGAATTAAGCCCGGGAATTCCCTTGATATGAAGATATCTATCATGATATAATTTAACAATAATCCACTACAGAATGTGGACATCAAAGTCAAAGTAAACTTTATTGTCATTTAGAACTAAACACTTTGTAGCCTAAATGAAATTTTGTCCATCAGCTCAATTCTTGAGATTACAAAGGAAAGTGAAACACATACAAGTAGAGGAATAAATATAACTAACAAATACAACACTACTCCCAATACACACAAGAAAGTGCAGAGACATTTACCAACACTCGTATAGCAAAAGAATACCCTCCCCCAAGTTAAACTTACTACTCTATTTAAAATAAAAAACACACTACAGATTGAACTGCCTAAGTTATGTCTAATATTGCACTTGCGTGAGTTAATACTATGACATAAATAAATATTGCACTTACTTGGAATATATGTATATATACATTGCACACACAAATAAAAATTGACTTATGTGTCCAGACCCCTAGGACTAGTGCCCGAGTTCAGAAGTCTAATCACTGTAGGGTGGAAATTGTTACTAAATCTTTTAGTCCTGCACTGAATGCTGCGATATCTCCAGTCCAATGCACATGATGCGTGTTGTCCTATATTATTTTGGTGGCCTTTCAGACACTTCTTGCAGAATAAAGATGTATCAATGGAAGACTGGAACCTGTTTCCTTCTCTGCAACCCTCACCACACCTTGTAGCACCTTTCTTTCTGTAAAGGTGCAGCTTCCAAACCACACTGCGAAGTTGCAGGTGATGCTGCTCTCTATTGCACCTCTATAGAAGGTGGAGAGAATATGAGGAGGAAGCTTAGATTTTTTCAGCCTTCTTAAAAAGTGGAGGTGTTGGTAAGCTTTCTTGCCCACACAGGATTTACTCACTTTTTGAGTGGATTGATCATGAAGGTAAAGCTCAGTTAATTAAGTAAAGCCAACCACACACACACAGATTTCTATTATACAATAGCATTATTTAAATCTTAAAGATTCAAAGAAACGTTGTCATTTAGGACCACACAAGTGCAGCCTAAGCAAAATTACAAATGTCAGCTCACGAGAGAAATGCAGTGCAAATAACGTAGATACAGCGGTATCAAAGAATAACATAAGAACATAACACTTATGACATGCAAGAGATAATTCACATTACATAAACACATTTAATACCCATTATCCAGTGATAAATAATAAATAACCACCACCAAACCCCTACACTGTTTAGATATACAATAAATAGAGACTAGTCAATAGCAGCTGTTTGATTACCATATTGCACTTGTTAACCTTAGACATGACTCAGTATAGCCATCATATTACATAATAGTAATGTATTTTCTTAAATAATTTCCTTGTATGAGAACACTTTAATCTTCTGCTATGTCCTCTGCTCAGTACTAATGTACTGCTCGTGCAGATGATGCCTATGTTAACACACAGTGACAGAGAAGACAGCAGTTTCTCAGTAACCATCTACCTCTCAGCTTTTTTCCCAAATATTCTGGACAAAGCCAAAGATAATGGGGGTGGGCAAAGAACCAGAATCATTGATATTCTTTAAATACTGCTCTAATTCTCTTAGAAGTTAATAGAATGACAAGTTCTGCATCAACATGCATTTTCTGGATAATAGTAAGAATGAAATATATAGTTATTGGTATAGTGTTTTTATAGTTGGTGGCTTTGCAGTTGCCCGCCCCTAGTGTAAATTTGATCTGGGACCCTCTTCCCAGTCTAGTGTCATTACCTCATTCTACCCAGTACAGGGAGAACATTTGAGAAGGCCAATCAGCTTAGTTTCTGCTACTCCTTTCTCTCTTTCCACAAAAAAAAAAAAATGTATCTGCTTTTACTGTATTTGTGTTTCTTCCTACTTCATTTTGCTTTTGCGTCATCTTAAAAGTACTCAATTGTATTTAGTACTGCTTGGTGTAACTCATTCTAAGCCTTTTGGTTTAAGCACTTGGGCTTCAGACCAGTTGTTTTACATTAGGAAGGTTTGTGGCCTGCACTGTGGTCGCAGGACAGGTAGCTTACACCCTTCTAAGTTGGGAACTGCTATTGAGGGCTCAGTGTCTGTTATTCTAAAAGTGTATTAGTTCTGTTTAAGCACTTGGGCTTCAGGCCAGTTATTTTACATTAAGAAGGTTTGTGGTCTGCACTCTTGTGGGAGGAGAGGCTGGACTCTGCCCTTCTGTGCTGGGAATTTCTGGTTAAAGGCTTATAGTGCCTGCATATCTGAACTGTTTCTTACTGAAATTGGTACACCTTGTTTGCTGTAGCATAGACTAGATCCAGGCCTGCTGAATCTAGCTTTGTTTGTATGCTTGTTGTTTGTTTGCTTATTTCCCTGAAACGCTAATTTCACCTAAACCACGGCTTTTCAGCGCTTCTGTGGATCCCTAGTGATATCTGCATTGCTTACTGTACTTATTTCCTTGTTTCACTTGAAAGAAAGTTACTGTTTGTCGTTTTTGCATTTAAGTTACCTGTAACGCATTGCATTTAAGTTACCTGGCACTTGCTCACTAAGTCAGCACTAAAAAATTAAAAGCACTACACCCTCACAAACTTCCCTTGAGTACCTTGTTCCCCATTGGCCCTTTTTTTCAATTATAAAGGAATTCCCAATACTATTCTAGCATATTCAAAGGTCAGTTGTCAATCTCCTCTCCGGTCCAGCTGGTGAATCTGGGAATCTTGAGGCAATGTTACAACTGCCTCATGTACACAGACAACCCTCTCCTCCTCCCAACAAATTCCAACAAATGTGAGAGATGCAACCATATAGCCAAACTGGAGGCTAAGCTCTCTCAACTCAGTACTGGCGTAATCCGTCAGGAGGAGAAGGAAACCACACTCACTACAATTCCAGTCTCACATAGACCTACCATGACAGCAAACCAAACACAAACACACAAAAACATACTCGGAGGCTCTAAATAAAAATCTGCCTAAGCAGCAGAGACCTCCAAAGCAGACACCCAAGCAACCGCTACCCCAAAACAAAACACGTGCAACACATAGCTCACAAAGCCAGTGTGCCAAACAGTCACAGCCCTTAAGGCTAAACAACACACCTGATACACTTGTAATAGGTGACTATCGTCAGGCACACTGACGTCCTGCTCACCAGGCTGAACAAGGAGAAGGTCACGGTGAACTGCCTGTCGGGCGCTAGGATCCGCCACATAACACAAGCACTCAGGTCACTCCAAGACAAGTACAAATATGACTTAGTCATTGTCCATGCTGGTGTGAATGACTTGAGACATACCTCCCTGGACTACATGAAAAGAGACATAGAGGAGCTCTCTGAGCATGTAGCCCAGGCCGGTATGACCCTGACCTTGAGTAGCATCTTACCCTCACCAAGAATGATGCCAAAATATGAAGACAAGATGATCAATTTCAACAATTGGCTTAAGTATTGGTGTCATTCAAAGTGGATCCAATGCCTGTCAGCCTGGGATGACATGCTTGACAAGCCACAATGCTTCGCTAGGGACGGCTTGCACCTGTCACCCCTGGGCTTTCGGATACTGGCAAAGGTTCTTGCTACCCCCATACTGCCTTTTTTTAGGCAAGGCTCAAAAGACAAACCCACCTCCATAGGTATCACAAGGGATAAGAAACTGAGAGTAATGCTACTCAACGCCAGAAGTCTAAACCTCAAGATGCACGCACTCGAAACTCTCCTTAGCATGGAGAACACTGATATCTGTGCAGTAACAGAAACCTAGTTCAAGGCTCCCGAGAGCACCCCAGCACTACCAGGTTATACCTCATACTATGCTTTTTGGCCCCAAAACTTGGACCGAACCACAAAAGGAGGGGGAGTATCAATATTCGTCAAAGATACCCACACCTCCAGGTTGGTGGCACAGCACAAAGCATCAGAGACTATCCATGTGCAACTAACAGTGGCTAAAACTGCCTTCCAGTTTATAGCCTGATACTGATTACCCTCCCAAACCCAGGAACCCCACTCAGCCTTCCTGAGAACACTGGAAAATATGAAGGTCTGTCCAAACACCATTATATTGGGCGACTTCAACTACCCAAACATAGACTGGGAGCATTACTCTAGCTCCAACACCCTAGCCCAAAGGTTCCTAGAATTTATAAACTCAAATGCTATGGAACAACTTGTTACCACTCCCACAAGAGGGGAAAACATACTGGACCTGATCATCACCAACATGGGGACTCTATGCTCCAGACCAGAAGTGTATCCCTCACTGGTAAGATAAGACCATAAACTAATCTCACTGGATATTCACATCCCGACCCCACCCCCTGCCCAGAACACCACAGTGAAAAACTTCTCTAAAGCAAATTCACACTCCTCAAAACTGAGGTGGAATCCTTCAAAGACCCCTGGCCTGTGGAAAATACGGCCCAGACTGCAAAATCCTTTATAAACGCATTCTATGAACACCTTCAGGAATGCATGGATCTTGCAATCCCAAATAAAACCAAGACCCAGTCCTCCAAAGGCAGACGTCCTGTCTGGTGGACTCCAGCCATAAACAAACTATACAATAGAAGGAGGAAGCTACTACATGATAGAGCAAAATCCCAAAAAGGGAAGGCATCTCTGATCAGTATTAGCAAAAAACTACGGGCACTCATAAAATCGTCTAAGGCCAGCTTCGAGAGAAAAATTGCACAGGACACCAAGGATAATCACAAGGCTTTCTTTAGTTATGTTAGGAACCTGAGTGGGAATTCCCAGATATGCTCCAAATTAGTCCAAAATGACAAAATACACCGAACCCACAGACATTGCCAACATCCTAGCTGACAGGTTCAGCGCAAACTTCTCCCCCCCCACCAAAAGGGCAAATATCTATCCCAGCAGAGTGCTGCCTCCCTGACATCTCAGATGCTCAGGTAAGAGCCGCCCTCTCCAAAGCAAAAAACACAGCATCAATGGGACCAGACAGTGTCCCGGGCTGCGTCCTACATGAACTCCAAGAAGAGCTAAACCCAAACATAAAACTACTGCTCAATCTCAGCCTTACTACAGGATATGTACCCAAAGAGTGGTGTACAGCAACAGTGGTCCCTTCTCCAGAAAGGTGGTGCCTCAACGGATCCTGGAAACTATCGCCCCATAAGCCTGACTAGCTTGGTCTGCAAAGCAATGGAAAGGATCATCATGGACCTCATAAATAAAGATATTGGGGACCTACAGACACTGGATCCTACCCAGTTCGGCTTTGTTAAGGGCAGATCCTGCCTCTTAAACCTGGTCAATTTCTTTGAAACAGTCACCAAGCCCATTGACGAGGGGAAGGTGGTCCACACAGCCTACCTGGACCTCGCAAAAGCCTTCGATACAATACCCCACTCGGGCATTATAGATAAGCTCACCAGCTTAAATATAAACCCCTATGTCACTAGGTGGGTTGCAAACTGGCTCAAGGACAGAACTCACATGGTTAGAATTGCTGGAGCCATGTCAGACTCCAAACCAGTTACAAGTGGCGTCCCACAAGGCTCAGTCCTGGGACCTCTCCTGTTCGGTATATATTTCTCGGAGGTACAGGCCAACACGGAAGGACTGTGGCTGACCAAGTTCGCAGATGACTGCAAACTGGGTGCCATAATCGACTCTCCAGCCAACACAAGCATCCTCCAAAAGGGCCTCATAGAAACAGACAACTGGTGTCAGAGCCATGGCCTCAAGCTAAACACCAAAAAGTGTATAGTCATCCCCTTTGGCAAAAACAAAGTGCCCACAAATTACCACATATGTGGTAATCCATTAAGTACAGAAAAAGTAATTAGGGACCTGGGGACCCAAGTTGATAGCAATCTCTCATTTGACAACCACGTGGCCCAAAGTGGTTAGAAGAACATTTTATATAGCCCACCTAATCATGAAGGGATTCACATCTAGATCAGGGGAGGTCATCGTGCCTCTTTACTCATCCCTCATCAGGCCCATAATTGAGTACAATGCCCCTTTTCGGATGTACCTTACCAGACACCTGCAGCAACTGGAAAGACCCCAAAAGTACCTCACCAAGAGGATCAAAGGGCTCAAACAGATGCCATATGCTGCCCGGTTAAAGAAACTCCAGCTCTACTCAGTGGCATACCGGCTGCTCAGAGGTGATATGTGCCTGACGTATAAAGCCATGTCCAACCCGGAATTAATGGACATGCTGCACCTCAGAAAATCCAAATCCCATCGAGCTATGCACTCGAGAGACTTGAACCTCAGCACTGAAATAAATAGGACATGCTGGAGGGACAGATTCATAACCCAGAGGCTCCCTTCACTCTGGAATAAAATCCCAGTCCAGGTTAGGCAGAGTCCCTCATTGACTCTCTTCAAGAGGAATCTTAATGAGTGGATGGGAGATCGTAGGTTTACCCTGGGTATCACTTCTGTGTCACTGTTAGACAGAGGCACAGTATACTAACCTCGAAAAAGGGCATAGCAAAATTAATTTAAAATGGGTGGCGAAAGCCAAACACACTGACTAGGCTTATAAATGCCCTAGGGCAGATAGCCTAGTATGAACCTATGAACCTATGAATGACTGGCAATACTGACTGACTATAGTCCTTGGAGGTTTACCAGAAAATCAAATGTTTTACAAGGAACAGAGCAAAAATATGAGCAAAATCAGAGATATCTGCAAAATACTGGACAGGTAACAGGTATGGTTACTGAAAGTATGACTGGTCCAGCTGCTCAACAGTACTTCAGTGGACAGAATTATGATGGGCATGTTGACCATTTACTATATAATTATGACTCTTATGGTGACTTACCATATCTTCCCTGGAGTGACAGGCTTATCTTAAGAAATACAGATGCTTTTATGAATAATAGCTGCTGACCAGCGTTTCTTTTTCCTTCTTTTGCTTTCTGTTCAGGTTCAAAATTTAAGACCTGACTTCATAACAGCCACCAGATGTGGCAAGTTGTGGCATGGATGAGAGTGGTTGATTCCTTGCATCTCCAGACATGGGAAGCTGTGTCATGGATGAGAGTGGTTGATTCCTTGCATCTCCAGACATGGGAAGCTGTGTCATGGATGAGAGTGGTTGATTCCTTGCATCTCCAGAGGTTGGAAGCTGTGGCATGGATGAGAGTGGTTGATTCCTTGCATCTCCAGAGGTTGGAAGCTGTGGCATGAATGAGAGCATTGTATTCCTTGCATCTCCATGCTCCTTCATAATCATGATGTCTTATCGGGTATGCATTATCTTGAATTATACCCTCAATGTGTATTTCTGTCTGTGACAGACTTGCCAGTATAAAATTTCATTGGCAAGTATAGAGTTCAGTGTCCACACTCAGTGTCCTGTATAAGAGAATTAATGTCTATGATCATTCAAGAGTGTGTAATATTTGTTTTATGTCCTGGGTAACTGTCAACTGCAACATTGCTGAATTGAAACTCTTCATAATGGATATGCATTTAATGGTATAAATCAGTGCAGTATGTTACATACAACTTTCTTTAAAGATATTTCCTTCAATTGCAAGCACTACCATTATTGAAATGTAGATGCAAAGTGTTTTAATACTGGATTACAATTTGAACTCATGTATTCTGGGGTATATATATATTTTTTCTTAACTAATTCCCTTTCAAGATAAACACTGGTATCTCTGTGCAGAAGTCAGATTTTAAGAAACCTGTAGTATCTAGCTTGAATTACAGTAGGCTAAGGTCAACTTGTGTCATACATGACATCTCCTGAAGCTAGGGTAGATGGTGCATTTGATCTTAAGGTGGGTCTGTCATGTGAGCTGCACAGAGACTTGCTGCAACGCCATGACCTTCCTGATACAGGTGATAGTACCCACACATTGATCTCATAGTGCTGTGAGATTGGGGCCTTGGATGAGAGGTTCTGCTATGTGTAGATAGATGGTGACGTGACCTGCATGAATTCTGTCGTGTTGGATCCCCCATTACAGTTTACACTACCTTCCTTGAGAAGCACTTACTGTATAATGTGATATGCCCCCATGGGTCTGAACAGTACTCCATCCTTTTCTATTTGAGTCTGTTAAGTCCTCACTTGTGTATGAATGAAGGTTGACATGAATGCTTGGTGCACCACCATATAACGGATCAATGTGATCATGGCATTATCTCTACTTTTAGCCATTTCCATGCAGTGCTGGAATCTTCATGTACCACCTGAAGGAATCTGACTACTTCCAGCTGGCTCTCTGTGGCAGTGCACTGAGCCATAACAATGTCACAGCACAGTTGTGCTCCGTTTTTTCTGTTCTATTCTCAGCTGGAGTGCTTTCTGTGTGAAGTCTGCATGTCCTCCCTGTATTTATGTGGGTTTCCTCCCACATTACAAAGGCATGTGTCTGGAGCTTTTCTCCCTGTGCCTCTGCTGAAAATGGGCTCTGCCCCAGTCGGACCTTCCCAGTAAATAAATGTCAAATAAAATACATTTGTTACTGGTTAGCCAATTATTTTGTAGTTTCTTGAGGTAGTTGTGACATATGTTTGCATTGTACACCTCTTTGTAAAGGTGTCACAGTGAGCTCTGCTACCTCTGAATTTCAGTGATTATCCAGGAGTTGTTCCAGTGGGTTTGGAGATACTGGTGTAGAGGTACATGAATATTCTTCCTGTACAACCTCTTGTGTAATGCCACCATGTACTTGACTTTGTGATGCACTGTCATTTCCTGCAGAGTTACTAACATATTGTGGGGGATGCATGCCACTACATGCCTCAGGCTGTCTCATAAATATAACTGTTATAATCATCAGCAGCAGCCATTCTGCTTCTCATATCATCTAAATTTTTTGGTATAGTGAGATGGTTTGCTGCTGATGCTAACCTCGTAAATAACTAATTGAATACATTACTACTCAGATACTGGAGTACAACATAGTGTGTGGACACCTGCCATGCACACACTGTTCAATGTTATTATATGCAGAAGCAGAGGTTTTACATGCTAACAGTAATTGTCATGTGTCACATGTAATAATTTCATTTGAACAGTCATTTCTCTAGGTAAACATTATAATGGTCAAGTCAACCTTCCTGTGTAGATGGCCATTAATAACCAATGTCTACACCATCTCTGGATGAAGAGGAGGTATTCCTCATCAGATTTTAAAGAATTAAGTGTTTCAGCCCCGCCCTTCTCAAGTAGTGCTATGGGCAATTGCATTCTGCCCTGCCTTTGCATGTCCTACCTTATAATTAGCCCTCTTTTTGCACTGTGTTAATGATTGGTTCCTTCCACCATCATTTCGACCCAAAACCACTTGGTTCCAGGCCTGTCCCTCTCTGCCTGTTTGGGTGTGCTTTCTCCAAAACGGCATTTCTCATATGTCCTAAGAACTGCCATGAGTATGCAGTTCTCCTCATGGCTAAAATTGTCCTTTGCTGCTGCTGCATCATTCATTTACCTAAAACAATATGCCAAAGTCATATTGTGAAACTTTTAATACACTCATCAGCCATAGAATACAGTAATGAATCAAAAATTTGATTTAAAATTATGTATGGAAGCACTAAACCTATATTCAAATACACATACTGCCAATCCAAATTCAGCCACTTGAAGCTGTGTTGTATTAACTTGTACAGTATCATCAACAAATGAACAGTATTATTGCAAGCACTTAACATTACACAAAGACAGTATGTGAGAGATGTAGTTCCACAATGAAAATTGAGATGCTACTCTCAAATACTGAGAAATCAAATGGCATACCAATTGCCAGCACATGCATGTCATTTCCCTCACTAAATAATGCCTTGACTCAAACCCACATATGATGAGATACTCGCAAGTAACTTACCAAAACCTGACTGGCCTGGTGTACACTGCCCTCAGAAACCACATGCAAAAATAACCAAGTCAACACCAACTAAGGTGAAACACCACACATTCAGACATCTTGGTCATAGGAAACTCCACTGTAAGACATATGGATGCCCCCATTACCATGTTGGATAAAGAGAGGGTTACAGTCAGTTGCCCATTAGTGGCCAAGATTCACCAGATCACATAGGCACGCTGGTCACTCAACCACATTTACCAGAATGATTCAATCATAGTTCATGTGGGTGTGAATGACCTGAGACATACCTCTCTGGTCTATATGAAGACAGACATGATGGACCTCTCTGAATACATGTCACGGGCTGGTGCGAGCCTCACAATGAACAGCATTCTATCCTCACCATGAAAGATACCACAATACAAACAGAAAATTTTTGACTTCAATAATTGGTTTAGCTACTGGTGTCATTCCAAGGAGATCCAGTATTTGTCAACCTGGGATAACATGATCTATAGACCAAACTACTTTGACAGAGATGGTCTGCACCTGTCGCCACTAGGCTTTTGAATAAGGTCAAGGCATTATTAGCTACTCCCATAGTCCCTTTTTTAAGCAGTGTCAAACCAAGAGACCCAGCAATGTAACAAAGTCTTCTAATGCCAAGCGAAACATACTACTGCCCAGTGCTAGGAGCGTTAACAAGAAACTGCACTCCCTAGAAGCTCTCCTCACCCTGAGAAGTCTGCCATCTGTGCAGTTACAGAGATGTGGTTCAAGGCTCCACAAAGCACCACAGCAGTGCAAGGCTACAATGTCTATCACACATTCAGACCACCCTCTAAAAAGAAAAAAAAAATGAAAGGAGGAGGTATTTCCATTTGCATAAAAAATAATCTCATCTTTAGATTGGTCAAGCAGCATAACTCACTTGAGCTACTCCATGCCCAGCTGACCACAAGCAGACTCCCCCACCATATCTTTGCCAGCTACAGGTCCCCACCATGAATCATGGAAAACACTGCATACCTGAAGTTACTAAACCCAGTTACCATTCAGCCCAATATACTACTCATGGGTGATTTTAACTACCCCTCCATAAACTGGGAAACATACATGACCTCTAACATTCAGGCTGAGAGATTGCTGGACTTTTTCAATGCAAATGCTGTGGAATAGCTAGTCTGCACTCCCACTAGAGGCTTAAAAATCCTTAACATAGTACTCAACTGGTGGGTGGGCATTGCGCCCCCGGTGTAATGTCCTCATTAGTAATATCGGATCATAAATCAGTCTACTTTGAAATAAATGTAATGGTAGAACCCTAATCAAACCCTAAAACCATAAAGAATTTTTCCAAGGCAAATTGCCTTCTATTAAGTGATAAAATAGGTAATTTTAAAGCTCTCCAACCCAGAAAATACACAGAACTCTGCAGAAGTATACATGAATGCCCTGTAAAACCACTTAACTGCAAAGAAATGGCAGTACCTGACTGAACTAACCCAGATCTAACTGGAAAAACAAGCCACCCTGGTGGACCAATAGCATAAATAGACTATACAACAGAAAAAAAAATCCCATCTAGAAATAAGTCGGAGGGTGCACAACAGAGAAAAAAATCCTTCATTAGTCACAACAGATAAATCAGGGAACTAGTCAAGTCTTCAAAAGTTAAATATGAGACTAACTTAGCCCCCCAAGCAAAGGATAACCACAAAGCATTTTTTAGTTATGTCCAAAATCTTAAGGGGAAACACTCAATGTGATGTGTGGTCTCTCAGCAGTTTACGAGTTTTAGTACGTTGCAGTTTCTGATCAAGGGAAGCCACATTGTTGAGCATATTCTCAAGGGCTTATGTAAATTTCTCACCAGAACAACAGTTTGCAGTTTTGCTAAACAAAACTTGCACTGTTTCAAATTACGTATCCTCTACGGGTTGGAAAGTCTAATAATGAACTCTATATAACTGAAGCTAAGTTCCAAATTTAGACATTGCCATCTTTTAAGCAGTTTGGATGCAAGCCCCCATATTTGGGCAACAGATGGATACTGCACTGGGATATGTGGGAGAGAGTGAGACCATAGGACATGTTGAATTAAATACGGCACCATCCACCAGCAATGATTGTTCAAATAAACAACCTTGTACTAATACAGCTTCTGGTAATGAACAGAGAATGGTGGAGGGAACTTCAACATCACTGAATAATAATATTTCTATATCAAAAAGTGTGTCTTTGAACTTTGAATTGACTGGAACTATATTGAAAGTTGCCATGGCAACTGAACTGGGTTTTCCTCAACTACCGGTAAAGACGAGGATGAGGCAGGAATCACTTTCAACCAGCAGAGGTCGCCAAAAGTGAAAGCATTTAATGGAGAGAATGCAAGATACGCAGAAAATACTGAGATGAATGATTGGTCTTTGACTTATCTGATTATGGTTTACAACCTAAAGAACACTCAGTATTGAACAAGGGATTAACTTTTATTCCTGCTGTACCTTCTAATGTAAGTGAGGTTTTATTGGACTTGAGACTATTTGCACGTAATGTGACACTGAGTTTAATATTTGGTAACAATCATACATTGAATGTTATGCGCCTTAGGAAGCAGAGTACTTTTGTGCCTCAGTTACCCTCACATGTAAATATGTTTGTCAAAGCTTGTGGGGATGATATATGTACTTTTCTTTATTCTAAGCACAAGAGTTTTTATAATTTAAATGCACAAGAATAACGAGCACTGCTAGCATTAATAAACAATAAGAACATCTGTATGCCAGTGGACAAAGGGGGGGGGGGTCAATTGTAATGATGAATTCAGTTGATTATCATGCACGAATGTTGTTGATGCTGAATGAAGAAGCTACTTACACAGGAATAACTAGATTAAAGTGCAAGAAATTATTAACTATGTTCATGACACTCTGTATGACCTACTGATGACTAGATGCATTAAGTCTATGTATGACTTACGTGTTGTGCATCCTGTTATACCGATAATCAAAGGATTACCTAAATTGCACAAAGATGTTAATAATCCACCCCTACATCCAACTGTGGCTTTGGAGGGTTGGGTGACCCAACTATGCTCTATTTTTGTAGAGAAGAGGTTAAAGGCAGTTTTATCAACTTCTCCTAATGTTTTAAAGGATGCCAAACAAGTTTTGAATGATTTATATGAGCTTTTAAATTAAAAGGGAAATGCTTCTGGTTTATTGCTTGTAACTTTAGATGTTAAGAATTTGTTTACATCTATCTCTAATGATTATGGCATTGAAGCCATAAGATATGAATTAACCCATAGGGGCGAGTGTACGACTGAAACTATAAACACTGTATGCCTTTTACTGGATCTTATTTTAAAGAATAATGTTTTCTTATATGCAGACAGACTATTTACAACAGGGAATTGCCATGGGTACTCCACGTGCAAACGCCTATGCTAACCTGGTCTTAAGTAAATGGGAGGAAGACTACATGTGTTTTTAGCTAATTAATATTTTCAACATCTAGTATTCTATCGTCGCTTTGTGGACTGTCTTTATCTTATGGGGAGGTTTAAAACAAGAACTAGATGTGTTTATGAGATAACTGAATAATACTACAGATTTTCTAAATTTACTGTGTCATGCTCAGATAAGAGATTGACTTTTTATATGTACATTTGGATATTGATCATAAGGGTAACAAATACCTCGCTATATTGTAAGAAATGCTGGAATAATAACTTGCTAACCCCAGATAGTATGCATCCTAGGCATATCTATCCAAACATTGTAAAGGGTCAATATATGAGCACCTCTAGGATGTGTACCCTTGAAACAGAAGGGTCAGTATATGAGCTCCTCTAGGATGTGTACCCTTGAAACAGACTTCAAGAATACAATAGAAGTTATGACCAACAATTTTGCACAAAGGGGATATAATGTAATCATATTGGTTAAAAGTAAAAACCTGATCTGGGATGGAAGAAGTACTACATAAAGACCCTTCTTTTCACAAAGACATTCCACTGACAATCAGATAGTGAGTAGTAACAACAGAGATGATGGAATAAGATTTGGCACTAGGTATATGAATGATGTAGGCCCTGTCTGTAATACTATATGCAAAAACTGGAAATATTTAACTACAGATGAGAAAACGGCCTCTTGCGTAGATGAATTTCCTTGGTTTTTCTTTAGAAATTTTCAGAATCTGAAAAGACAGCTATGTTGAAATGTAAATTTGAATGCAGTTAATACATCATCTGTAAGAATTGGTACTTAAGCCTGTCGAACATGCTGTGCTTGCACTTTCATTTCTAAGTACCAGGCTTTTCAACATCCAAAATTGAATTTTGTATTTAAACCTAATACTTATATGGATTGCTGCACTGAAATTGTAATCTACCTAGCTACCTGTAATCTATGTACAAGTTTTTATGTAGGAAAAACTAATATAAAGTTAAAAGACAGAATAATGAGACATTTATATGATATAAGGAAAGGCAACATTAAAAATGCATTAGCCAAACAATCTAGAACATCATGGACATACATTTTGTTTTAGAGTATTATAACATATGCATTCAAGTGGCCTCCGAAAGACATGCGTGAATGGGCGTGCCTTCGCTGAAGGTTGGGTGTCGGGCTGGCAACTCGGCACAATAAAAAAAATTGACTGCCAATCATTAGCGGACTGGAGTTCTGCTGTGGCGACCCCTAACCGGGAAAAGCCAAAAAGACAAACATAACATATGCATTCAAATTGCAGAGGAAGTGATTTGGTCATTCTCACAGAAAAAGCTGAACTGTTATGGATTTTAAGCTTACAAGCTGATAGACATCCAGGTTTGAATGGATGCGTTCCTTTGAAAGCAGCCTTAAAGGGATGTAAGTTTGTCTACAAGGAACAATGATTTGATTGGTTATGATTTTAGGAACTTTGTATTGGCTGGCTGCATGTTTTAAAAGATGTATTGCGAGTTTGCTTTTTAGATCTGATGAAGCATTTGTGTGGAACGTGAAAGCGACCGTCTCCTTTTATTAAAGTTCGTTCATGCCATTAGCCATGGTTGTCCTGCTGTGTTTTGTTTTTATTTATAGGTTCATACTAGGCTATCTGCCCTAGGGCATTTATAAGCCTAGCCAGAATGTGTTTGGCTTTCGCCACCCATTTTAAATTTATTTTGCTATGCCCTTTTTCGAGGTTAGTATACTGTGCCTCTGTCTAACAGTGACACAGAAGTGATACCCGGGTTAAACCTACGATCTCCCATCCACTCAAGATTCCTCTTGAAGAGAGTCAAGTGAGGGACTCTGCCTAACCTGGATTGGGATTTTATTCCAGAGTGAAGGGAGCCTCTGGGTTATGAATCTGTCCCTCCAGCATGTCCTATTTATTTCAGTGCTGAGGTTCAAGTCTTTCGAGCGCGTAGCTCGATGGGATTTGGATTTTCTGTGGTGCAGCATGTCCATTAATTCCGGGTTGGACATGGCTTTATACGTCAGGCACAGATCGCCTCTGAACAGGCGGTATGCCACTGAGTAGAGCTGGAGTTTCTTAAACCAGGCAGCATATGGCATCTGTTTGAGCCCTTTGATCCTCTTGGTGAGGTACTTTTGGGGTCTTTCCAGTTGCTGCAGGTGTCTGGTAAGGTACATCCCAAAAGGGCATTGTACTCAATTATGGGCCTGATGAGGGATGAGTAAAGAGGCGATGATGTCCCTGATCTAGATGTGAATCCCTTCATGATTAGGTGGGCTATATAAAATGTTTTTCTAACCACTTTGGCCACGTGGTTGTCAAATGAGAGATTGATATCAACTTGGGTCCCCAGGTCCCTAATTACTTCTTCTGTACTTAATGGATTACCACCTATGTGGTAATTTGTGGGCACTTTGTTTTTGCCAAAGGGGATGACTATACACTTTTGGCATTTAGCTTGAGGCCATGGCTCTGGCACCAGTTGTCTGTTTCTATGAGGCCCTTTTGGAGGATGCTTGTGTCGACTGAAGAGTCGATTATGGCGCCCAGTTTGCAGTCAACTGCGAACTTGGTCAGCCACAGTCCTTCCGTGTTGGCCTGTACCTCCGAGAAATATATACCGAACAAGAGAGGTCCCAGTACTGAGCCTTGTGGGACACCACTTGTAACTGGTTTGGAGTCTGACATGGCTCCAGCAATTCTAACCATGTGGGTTCTGTCCTTGAGCCAGTTTGCAATCCATCTAGTGACATAGGGGTTTATATTTAAGCTGGTGAGCTTATCTATAATGCCCGAGTGGGGTATTGTATCGAAGGCTTTTGCGAGGTCCAGGTAGGCTGTGTGGACCACCTTCCCCTCGTCAATGGCCTTGGTGACTGTTTCAAAGAAATCAACCAGGTTTAAGAGGCAGGATCTGCCCTTAAAAAAGCTGAACTGGGTAGGATCCAGTCTTTGTAGGTCCCCAATATCTTTATTTATGAGGTCCATGATGATCCTTTCCATAGCTTTGCAGACCAAGCTAGTCAGGCTTATGGGGCAATAGTTTCCAGGATCCGTTGAGGCACTACCTTTATGGAGAGGGACCACTGTTGCTGTATGCCACTCTTTGGGCACATATCCTGTAGTAAGGCTGAGATTGAACAGTAGTTTTATGTTTGGGTTTAGCTCTTCTTGGAGTTCATGTAGGACGCAGCCCGGGACACCATCTGGTCCCATTGATGCTGTGTTTTTTGCTTTGGAGAGGGCGGCTCTTACCTGAGCATCTGAGATGTCAGGGGGGCAGCACTCTGCTGGGATAGATATTTGCCCTTTTGGTGGGAGGGGGGGAGAAGTTTGCGCTGAACCTGTCAGCTAGGATGTTGGCAATGTCTGTGGGTTCGGTGTATTTTTTGTCATTTTGGACTAATTCTGAGCATATTTGGGAATTACCACCCAGGTTCCTAACATAACTAAAGAAAGCCTTGTGATTATCCTTAGTGTCCTGTGCAATTTTTCTCTCGAAGCTAGCCTTAGACAATTTTATGTGTGCAAGTAGTTTTTTGCTAATACTGATCTGTGATGCCTTCCCTTTTTGGGATTTTGCTCTATCATTTAGTAGCTTCCTCCTTCTATTGTATAGTTTGTTTATGGCTGGGGTCCACCAGACAGGACGTCTGCCTTTGGAGGATTGGGTCTTGGTTTTATTTGGGATTGCATGATCCATGCATTCCTGAAGGTGTTCATAGAATGCGTTTATAAAGGATTCTGCGGTCTGGGCGTATTTTCCACAGGCCCGGGGGCTTTGAAGGATTCCACCTCAGTTTTGAGGAGTGTGAAATTTGCTTTAGAGAAGTTTTTCACTGTGGTTTTCTGGGCAGGGGTGGGGTTGGGATGTGAATATCCAGTGAGATTAGTTTATGGTCTGATCTTACCAGTGAGGGATACACTTCTGGTCTGGAGCATAGAGTCCCCATGTTGGTGATGATCAGGTCCAGTATGTTTTCCCCTCTTGTGGGAGTGGTAACAAGTTGTTCCATAGCATTTGAGTTTATAAATTCTAGGAACCTTTGGGCTAGGGTGTTGGAGCTAGAGTAATGCTCCCAGTCTATGTTTGGGTAGTTGAAGTCGCCCAATATAATGGTGTTTGGAGAGACCTTCATATTTTCCAGTGTTCTCAGGAAGGCCGAGTGGGGTTCCTGGGTTTGGGAGGGTGGTTTGTAGCAGGCTATAAACTGGAAGGCAGTTTTACCCACTGTTAGTTGCACATGGATAGTCTCTGATACTTCGTGCTTTGCCACCAACCTGGAGGTGTGGGTATCTTTGATGAATATCGATACTCCCCCTCCTTTTGTGGTTCGGTCCAAGTTTTGGGGCCGAAAAGCATGGTATGAGGTATAACCTGGTAGTGCTGGGGTGCTCTTGGGAGCCCTGAACCAGGTTTCTGTTACTGCACAGATATCGATGTTCTTCATGCTAAGGAGAGTTTCGAGTGCGTGCATCTTGAGGTTTAGACTTCTGGCGTTGAGTAGCATTACTCTTAGTTTAACATTGCATATGCTTGTGCAGCTTGGACCTTGGACTGTTGGCTCATTTTTTTTTAATCTGGACTTCTTTAAGAAAATAATGCCACCCTGGTGGACCAGTGGCATAAATAGTCTATGCAAAAGCAAAAAGAAATTCCCATCTAGAAATAAGTGGGAGTGTGCACAACAGAGAAAAAAAAATCCCTCATTAGTCAACAGGCAAATCAGGGAACTAGTTAAGTCTTCAAAAGTTGATGAGGGTAAGACAGTGCATAATGCCTACCTTGACCTGGCCAAGGCATTTGGCACAATATCCCACTCTCATAGATAAACTCACAAAATTGGGCATAGACCTCTGTCATCAGATGGATAGCCAAATGGCTTAATGATAGGACACATGTTAAAGTGGGAGAATCCACATCGAGCAAGAGGCCAGTCAGCAGTGGAGTACCACAAGGCTCAGTGTTGTGCCCCCTCCTGTTTGTGATGTACTTCTCAGATGTCAATGCAAATGTAGATGGCCTTTTGCTGAACAGGTTTGCAGATGGACTGCAAGTTAGGGGCAATAACTGACACCTCAAATGATGCTGATATCCTACAGAAAAGTCTGACAGACTAACTATTGGTGTTAGAGCCATGGCGTCAAACTAAATGTGATTGCATAATACCCTTTGGGAAATCCAGTACCCCTGCACTTACAACACTGAGAGCCCCCACCTAAGAGTGGACCAAGTTGTGAGAAATCTCAGTACTTGGATAGTAATCTGAACTTTGATCACCATATGTCCATGGTGGTGAGGTCATTTTTCTGTGTGGCACTGCTTATAAGTACGGGCATGGCATCCAGATCTAAGGATGTCATAGTACTACTGTACTCGGTCCTCATCAGACCAGTAACCGAGAATAATGCACCCTTTGCTATGTACCTCACTAGGCATCTACAACAGCTGGAGTGCCAATCAGAGGTTTCTCACCAAAAAAATGTGCAGAGTATAACCAACGTGTCATATTCAGACAGATTAAAATTCCTATCACTGTATTCAGACAGTTGGTACAAATGCCTGCAGCGAGGCAACTGTTTAAATGAGGATGTTAATTAGTCACATGTTTGGTTAGAGCTGAGTTGCATTAAGAAACAATTGAGACTGTTTTGAGCAAATGAACAGCCAAATAATAAAATGAAACATTAAAATGTGCATAGGTTAAATTGACATTGCATTGTTTATACATGACTGGTAAACCAAGTGAGTGTTATGATGAAATTAAAAACTTTGCTTGTCCAAAAGGTTTGGATAGAAATACAAATACAAATACAAGTGGAAGTTTAAAAAGCTGTGTGTGATCCAAGTGAGTTTGAAGTCAGCAGTCCTGTGTAATATGAGAATCAATGTAGTGCTGTTATGTTAGCCTTAAAAATAGATGTTATGATGCATATGAATTTGCACTACTTGGTGACTTGGGGCAAGTGTGTTCAATGGGCAAAGAAACAGTGTTGAAAAATAGTGAAAATAGGATGAGACATGCTATAATCTAGCCCTTCTGAGCTTCAAGTCCCTCCTCTAATGTTAAGGTACACTTGTTCAAAGATCATGAAAGACAACTTGTAATTGGGACATGTAAGTGAGTGTTTGAAAATAGCCTTTTCCTGAATTCCATAAAAGGCACCACAGGTGGTGCAGAGCCCGATATAAACAACCCCTTTGTTCCACATGAAAAGTGACAGGGGATCTGATACAGGTGTGTCTGGATGCAAGGTAGATGTGGGATTTGTTTGCAATGAGAGGACATTGCTTGCAGGCACCACATTTGAAGGTCCTTGTTGTTGTGAGAGTTGTGAGTAGTTGCAATGGGTTTTCTCGAAGATGTCTTTGAGGTTTTGCCCCTCTTCCTCACAAAATTAGGTTTATCCGAATGATACTCCCAGCCAGTACAAACCAGTATTTGGATACAATAGTTTCAATTTGTTCAGAGTTGTCAGAGAAAGTGTAAATGAAATCATTTCTTTGCTCTGTTGTAACATGAGGTTGGGGATCTGCACTGCTGCGCGCCCAAGCAGGGGGGGTATAAGGAGTCCCTTTGGCAAAGATTTCATCTTTTAGTGAGTTGAGCAAGTTCTCAGGATAGCCTCTTTGGGTGAACATGTCATGTAGGTTGTGAGTCTATTCTAGAAAATCGGAGAGTTTACTGCACATTCTGGATGCTCTTATAAGTTGGCCCTTGACTATGCCCTTCTTTTGATGAAAAGGGTGTTGACTCTCATAGTGTAATAGACAGTTCGTGTAGTTCCAAGGATTGGGCATCCCTATAAATGGTAGCAAGATAGTGCAGATGTTCATGACTGATGTTGTGTGTGAAAGTCAGAAACTCTGTGGTACTGTTGATGT
This sequence comes from Protopterus annectens, assembly GCF_019279795.1. Taxonomy (NCBI): domain Eukaryota; kingdom Metazoa; phylum Chordata; order Ceratodontiformes; family Protopteridae; genus Protopterus; species Protopterus annectens. The sequence continues at coordinate 1,446,765,613 of NC_056726.1, forward strand.
ATTCCAAAAACAGTTGGAGTTCAGTACCTTTCCAAATGAGGCAGATGTCGTCAAGGTATCTGCAATAGAAGGTGACAAACTGTGCCCAAGTAGTGCCAAAAATGTAGTCCTGTTCCCATCTGTGCAAAACCATTTGAAAAGTTCCCCATTAAAACAAATGTAGTTGTTGTTTAAGACTGTGCTCATCATGTCAATAATTAGATTGATGAAGTTGTTACCCAAATTCGTTTCTTTGGTGAAAAAGTCACTAAACCAGTCTAGTCCTCCAAATGTGGTGCCTGCAAGCAATGTCCTCTCATTGCAAACAAATCCCACATCTACCTTGCATCCAGACACACCTGTATCAGATCCCCCTGTCACTTTTCATGTGGAACAAAAGGTTGTTTCTCTGCACCACCTGTGGTGCCTTAATTCAGGAAACGCTTTTTCAAACACTCACTTACATGTCCCAATTACAAGTTGTCTTTCATGATCCTTGAACAAGTGAACCCTAACATTAGGCTAGATGCAGGCAGGCCCCACTTAGTATAGGCTCGGTTCTGAAGCTCAGAAGGGCTAGATTATAGCATGTCTCATCCTATTTTCACTATTTTTCAACACTGTTTCTTTGCCCATTGAACACACTTGCCCCAAGTCACAAAGTAGTGCAAATTCATATGCATCATAACATCTATTTTAAGGCTAACATAACAGCACTACATTGATTCTCATATTACACAGGACTGCTGACTTCAAACTCACTTGATCCAAACCTTTTGGACAAGCAAAGTTTTTAATTTCATCATAACACTCACTTGGTTTACCAGTCATGTATAAACAATGCAATGTCAATTTAACCTATGCACATTTTAATGTTTCATTTTATTATTTTCATTTGCTCAAAACAGTCTCAATTTTTTTTAACTATATTGTCTTCACTTTGCGGTTCTGGAACTACTCTTCTTGGTGTTATCAGTATCACTGTATTCAGTTTCCTACCAATTATTGAGGGGTGATCTATACCTGACCTACAAGGCAGAATCTGACAGCCCTGATAGAAATGTTGCATTACAAGGGTAACCTATTCCAAAGTTCTAAACCTGATCTCGGACATGAAAAATTCATGCTGAAGAGACAGATGTGTCCCAGAGTTTGCTCCTCCTCTGGAAAAAGGCTTCCTATTCATGTGAAGCAAAACCCTCTTCTGAAAATTTTCAAGTGCAGTCTGGACAAATGGATGGAAAATCGCAAATTCACTCCTGAGGTGGTGCCCATGTCCCTTATAAACAGTGGCAGTCTGTAAAAATAATCAAAACCCAACTTGCTGACCTTTGTTATCTTTCCCCTAGGGATAGAAAATTGGGTAAAATCTGGATAAAACTGGTTAGGTTTGTAAGGGCTCTTGAGCCATAAGCCTAGTACTTTCCTAGGACCCTGTGAATGCTGTCATCTTATACCATTGCTAATAGACTTGCATCCGCCCCCTATAATTTTTCTGTATTTATACCGCCATTCCTCATTCATGAGTGACAGTCCAAAATCCAACAGTAAAGCAACATGGTTTCTAACAAAACAATAGGTTCATAGGTTCATACTAGGCTATCTGTCCTAGGGCATTTATAAGCCTAGCCAGAATGTGTGGCTTTCGCCACCTATTTTAAATTAATTTAGCTATGCCCTTTTTTGAGGTTAGTATACTGTGCCTCTGTCTAACAGTGACACAGAAGTGATACCCGAGGTAAACCTACGATCTCCCATCCACTCATCAAGATTCCTCTTGAAGAGAGTCAATGAGGGACTCTGTCTAACCTGAACTGGGATTTTATTCCAGAGTGAAGGGAGCCTCTGGGTTATGAATCTGTCCCTCCAGCATGTCCTATTTATTTTGGTGCTGAGGTTCAAGTCTCTCGAGCATGTAGCTCGATGGGATTTGGATTTTCTGAGGTGCAGCATGTCCATTAATTCCGGGTTGGACATGGCTTTATACATCAGGCACAGATCACCTCTGAACAGGCGGTATGCCACTGAGTAGAGCTGGAGTTTCTTTAACCGGGCAGCATATGGCATCTGTTTGAGCCCTTTGATCCTCTTGGTGAGGTACTTTTGGGGTCTTTCCAGTTGCTGCAGGTGTCTGGTAAGGTACATCCCAAAAGGGGCATTGTACTCAATTATGGGCCTGATGAGGATGAGTAAAGAGGCACGATGACCTCCTCTGATCTAGATGTGAATCCCTTCATGATTAGGTGGGCTATATAAAATGTTTTCTAACCACTTTGGCCATGTGGTTGTCAAATGAGAGATTGCTATCAACTTGGGTCCCCAGGTCCCTAATTACTTCTTCTGTACTTAATGGATTACCACATATGTGGTAATTTGTGGGCACTTTGTTTTTGCCAAAGGGGATGACTATACACTTTTTGGCGTTTAGCTTGAGGCCATGGCTCTGGCACCAGTTGTCGGTTTCTATGAGGCCCTTTTGGAGGATGCTCGTGTCGGCTGGAGAGTCGATTATGGCGCCCAGTTTGCAGTCATCTGCGAACTTGGTCAGCCACAGTCCTTCCGTGTTGGCCTGTACCTCCAAGAAATATATACCGAACAAGAGAGGTCCCAGGACTGAGCCTTGTGGGATGCCACTTGTAACTGGTTTGGAGTCTGACATGGCTCCAGCAATTCTAACCATGTGGGTTCTGTCCTTGAGCCAGTTTGCAACCCATCTAGTGACATAGGGGTTTATATTTAAGCTGGTGAGCTTATCTATAATGCCCGAGTGGGGTATTGTATCGAAGGCTTTTGCGAGGTCCAGGTAGGCTGTGTGGACCACCTTCCCCTCGTCAATGGCCTTGGTGACTGTTTCAAAGAAATCAACCAGGTTTAAGAGGCAGGATCTGCCCTTAAAGCCGAACTGGGTAGGATCCAGTGTCTGTAGGTCCCCAATATCTTTATTTATGAGGTCCATGATGATCCTTTCCATAGCTTTGCAGACGAAGCTAGTCAGGCTTATGGGGCGATAGTTTCCAGGATACGTTGAGGCACCACCTTTGTGGAGAGGGACCACAGTTGCTGTACGCCACTCTTTGGGTACATATCCTGTAGTAAGGCTGAGATTGAACAGTAGTTTTATGTTTGGGTTTAGCTCTTCTTGGAGTTCATGTAGAACACAGCCCGGGACACCGTCTGGTCCCATTGATGCTGTGTTTTTTGCTTTGGAGAGGGCGGCTCTTACCTGAGCATCTGAGATGTCAGGGGGGCAGAACTCTGCTGGGATAGATATTTGCCCTTTTGGTGGGGGGGAGAAGTTTGCGCTGAACCTGTCAGCTAGGATGTTGGCAATGTCTGTGGGTTCGGTGTATTTTTTGTCATTTTGGACTAAGTCTGAGCATATCTGGGAATTACCACCCAGGTTCCTAGCATAACTAAAGAAATCCTTGTGATTATCCTTAGTGTCCTGCGCAATTTTTCTCTCAAAGCTGGCCTTAGACGATTTTATGAGTGCCCGTAGTTTTTTGCTAATAGTGATCAGAGATGCCTTCCCTTTTTGGAATTTTGCTCTATCATTTAGTAGCTTCCTCCTTCTATTGTATAGTTTGTTTATGGCTGGGGTCCACCAGACAGGACATCTGCCTTTGGAGGACTGGGTCTTGGTTTTATTTGGGATCGCATGATCCATGCATTCCTGAAGGTGTTCATAGAATGCGTTTATAAAGGATTCTGCGGTCTGGGCCATATTTTCCACAGGCCCGGGGGCTTTGAAGGATTCCACCTCAGTTTTGAGGAGTGTGAAATTTGCTTTAGAGAAGTTTTTCACTGTGGTTTTCTGGGCAGGGGGTGGTGTCGGGATGTGAATATCCAGTGAGATTAGTTTATGGTCTGATCTTACCAGTGAGGGATACACTTCTGGTCTGGAGCATAGAGTCCCCATGTTGGTGATGATCAGGTCCAGTATGTTTTCCCTTCTTGTGGGAGTGGTAACAAGTTGTTCCATAGCATTTGAGTTTATAAATTCTAGGAACCTTTGGGCTAGGGTGTTGGAGCTAGAGTAATGCTCCCAGTCTATGTTTGGGTAGTTGAAGTCGCCCAATATAATGGTGTTTGGAGAGACCTTCATATTTTCCAGTGTTCTCAGGAAGGCCGAGTGGGGTTCTTGGGTTAGGGAGGGTGGTCTGTAGCAGGCTATAAACTGGAAGGCAGTTTTACCCACTGTTAGTTGCACATGGATAGTCTCTGATGCTTCGTGCTGTGCCACCAACCTGGAGGTGTGGGTATCTTTGATGAATATTGATACTCCCCCTCCTTTTGTGCATCGGTCCAAGTTTTGGGGCCAAAAAGCATGGTATGAAGTATAACCTGGTAGTGCTGGGGTGCTTTTGGAAGCCTTGAACCAGGTTTCTGTTACTGCACAGATATTGATGTTCTCCATGCTAAGGAGAGTTTCGAGTGCGTGCATCTTGAGGTTTAGACTTCTGGCGTTGAGTAGCATTACTCTTAGTTTCTTATCCCTTGTGATACCTATGGAGGTGGGTTTGTCTTTTGAGCCTTGCCTAAAAAAGGCACTATGGGGGTAGCAAGAGCCTTTGCCAATATCCGAAAGCCCAGGGGTGACAGGTGCAAGCCGTCCCTATCGAAGCATTGTGGCTTGTCGAGCATGTCATCCCAGGCTGACAGGCATTGGATCCCCTTTGAATGACATCAATACTTAAGCCAATTGTTGAAATTGATCATCTTGTCTTCATATTGCGGCATCATTCTTGGTGAGGGTAAGATGCTACTCAAGGTCAGGGTCATACCGGCCTGGGCCACATGCTCAGAGAGCTCCTCTATGTCTCTTTTCATGTAGTCCAGGGAGGTACGTCTCAGGTCATTCACACCAGCGTGGACAATGACTGAGTCATATTTGTACTTGCCTTGGAGTGACCTTAGTGTATCAGTGTTCAATCACTTCAAATTATGATCTTATGTCCAGTGTTGCATAATTAATAACTATCATGAAAATAAATTTCAAGAATATCTCCAGTGCTGTTGTCATGAATTCCAATTCATAAATGAATCATCAGCATTTGACAGTCAGGTCAATAAAAGACTAAATTCTCTTAGTAATCTTTATCTAACATAATATGAACTACTTTCTAATAATTTTTAACATTTGTGATATCCTTTTCTTATTTGATTAAGTCTGAGGTTTCCTAAACCATTTGTCGCTTATCTGGAGCGATCACAGCTTAATATGGTGGCCTTAAGATTATTCATGCAAATTCAAGCTCATTTATGCATGCTGTGTGCAAATTAGCTTTAGTTACACTTATCTCTATGAATTGAAGTAATACTTAATGTGTAACTCAAAAAATCCACATAACTAGGAATTGGGTAGATGTGAATGAGCTGCAGACAGAAGAGCCGAGCCAAGTGGTCCTCGTGAACACTCAAACCTGGTTTGTAAATCTCATGTCACTGGGTTTAGAAAAGGGAAAATGGAGTCAGATATAAATGAGTCTGCACAACCATGATGCATAGTCTGTGATTATCCTGCATAACGTCACATACATTATCACCTCAAATCCTTAATATTTTATATGACATGATAAATAAGGTAAAAAATATGAAAACAAATATTTTTACTGATGCAATACTGAAAAAGGGATGTTTAAATAAATTGTTAATACAGCACCTTCAGGTTTATTGTTGTAACAAAGACAGTAATGTTACAGCACAAAATGAGAAACGAATACAAGCACAAAAAGTATGACGATTTAAAAACTGATTTATTTACCATGGAAAGGAAATGTGAAAATATTCCTTTAAAAATATCTGTGTGACAAAGCAGTTTGGTAAAACCAAACTTGCCAATAATATCAGTTTCATGCCTAATTAACTACATGTTAGCCAGGTTTAGTTATGGTGATGTCACACCACAGAGGATGTGTTTCCATAGCTGTGAACAGCAGCCCTTCACTTACAGTCTTCATTCTGGTAGTGGCACTTTGAAAGATGACAGCATCTGTGAAGGCACAAGTCTGAGCTACAAGGTGATCTGACAAGGAGACCAAAATTATGGTCTAATTCTTAAGGGATTCATACCTGTAAAAATCTGAGGCTTCAGTATGAAGCACAGTGTAATACCATTGACATCAGACAAGGTCCAGAATCCCCAAGAGCAATTGTATTGCCTCTCAGCTCAGGATGCATTCACCCTCTTTCCATCCAGGGACACCTTCACAAGGTCAGGGCAGTAGGATTGGCCTTGTAGACACCCTGGCATGTGGCAGCCTTGCAAGCCTTGTAGACTGTAGGCTTTGGTACTTGGTTGATGCTGTGGTAGAATAGTTATTGGGGAGACAGGTTCAGCTAGTCCAGGATGCTTTTTGGTGGGTTCAAGACTCATTCCTTTAGTTGACACAGACCACCACTCCACCACAGGCCATCACATCCAGGTTCTTCACTGCAACTTCACTAGGTAGTGGAAACATTTGAGGTCCTGTGGCCCAGGGGTCCTCCTGAGCTCAAATCTTCACCCTCCCTCCTACCCTACTTCTCTCTCTTACACCCTCTCACCTACTTTGTACCCAAACTAACCTCTTACATAAAAATTATTTGAAAAATATGGGGGAGGGGGGTCTATTACCTGCTAAAAACATAATCCTCTCCTGTCCCACCTCCTCCAGCACAACCTTCTTGATATGTTCCTCCTGTTTTCCTCTATCTGTCACCATTTTCAAAATCTCCTATCTTCCCCATTCCACTGTTTGAAGAAACCAACAAGGTGTCCAAATAAGGATAGAAACTACTTAAAGCTCCCATCAGGGTTGGCATAATGAGTAAGGTCTATATCTGACAAATATAAAGTGCAGGGTTTGACCACTGTTTATTAGTTAGGTGTGTACTAGTCTGCAGACTGATAGCCCAGCATTTGTCTATAAACCCTCATTTTCAGAAGTGTGGATTTGGCATAATCGTTAAGATCTTCACCTCATAAATGCAGGGTACAGGGCTTGATTCTGACATTGGGTTATTGGCTAGGATTAAAAAGGCCCTTCAGGGGATTTATTTTAGTAGTCACCTATAAACATATAAACTGGAAGGAACAAATTGCATTAATTTTGGGGTTGGAGGTTGGTGCAGAAGGTACATGTTGTAAGTCTCACCTTTGAAAAAGAAACTGGCTAGGCTTAAAATGACCAACAAAGGCAGCTATCCTAGTACTTACCTATAAACCTAAGAAAAGTTAATAGCTGCATTGTTTACCACTTACCTTAAATCCTTCAAATGTGTTTGTGCATAGAGGTGTTCATTCATAATACCTGAAAACTTCCATAATTAAAGGATTGCTTACTTTTTCATATAGTAATTTGCACTTATACAAGGAATAACTACAGCAAGTTTTATACATTTGACAGAATTGGGCAGGACTGATGGCCCTGGAATTCTGGTTAAATAAAGCCAATATTTATCCTCCTGGAATGAATAATGTATGGCCGAACATGTCTTAACCAAAAATGTATTCTATTTTCAACAGGACTGCTATTGGCAGATACAAGGTACGGCCATGGGGGCCTCTTTTGCGCCTATATATGCAGACTTATACATGGGATACATTGAAGAACATATAATTTATGATGAATTGCACAATGTGTATTTACCCGAAATCGACATCTGGAGGAGATATCTGGATGACTGTTGGCTTGTATGGAAAGGAGGTCCGGAATATCTCCAAGAATTCATGGAACATCTCAATGGAAATATGTGGGGGACCGAATTCACTGTGGAATACAATTTGAATGACATTCATTTCTTGGATGTCCATTTACAAAGACAACTGGATCATACATTAAAAACATCTGTTCATCGCAAATTTCCACAATATAACACTTTATTACATGCCAACAGTCTCCATCCTAAGCATATCAAGAACATCCCAAAATCTCAGTTCCTGAGAATTAAAAGAATATGTTCTTCTGAACAAGATCTAAATATACATCATGAGGATCTGACCAATAGATTTTTGGCTAGAGGATATCACCGGGAGGCCATCAGCTCTGCTGCACAATGGAGTATAACACTACCCAGGGAGTCACTATTAATTTACAAGAACAAAGTTAGATCTAACCATCCTGATATATGTAGATTTATTACTACATATGGTAGGAATAGTCATAATCTCATCAACATCATCAATACACACTGGAGCATACTCACATCTCACCCTCTTTTGGAGGGTTATTTGGGAGAACGTTGTTACTTCTCCTATAAGAAGGGCAAAACATTAGGTTCCCATTTTTCTCATTACAAAAGAAACGTCATGCATGACAACACTGCTATACAGAGAACTCTTACAGGAGACAAATTAGTGGGCACGTATCCTTGTGGCCATTGTAGTTTTTGTAATTATATATTCAAAACTAAAAGTTTCACAAGTAAGAACACAGATCAGATACATGATATGACAATTTTTGCAAATTGCAGTTCCGACTGGATTATTTACCTGGCTACATGCACATGCCAAGCTTTTTATGTAGGCCAAACATCTAGACAATTCCGCACCAGAATAGCAGAACATTTGGGAGATATTAGGAATTGCAGATCTACAAATGCTCTATACAGACACACCACCAATCACGCCACGGACAAATTTTCTTTTTGCATCATTGATCATATCATGGGAAACAGGGCATTCAAAACAGGATGGCATGAAATCCTTAATAATAAAGAGAAAAGATGGATAATTAAATTGGGTGGGCTTTTCCCACCAGGGCTCAATGACAAATTATAAATTTTCATCTTCTCTATACACATTTATTATTTTCAGTTTTCCTTCATGGTACAGGATTTTTGTGTATACTGGAACCCTAATTAAGGATATCCAAAAGAACCAATTATATGTTAATGTGTTTTCCCTCTTTATCATCACACTATATTCATCTATTCCATCAGGTAAAGTCTCTATTTATTTCTTTATAATCTGACATTATTACTAGTATGGCACAATTTTGGATGGACTATCAACAATTTATGTATACTTATTGTATTTCACTTATACACAATTTTCATTTAATTCTAATTTATTAACTTTATTGTAAGACAATAATGTGTTTTTTTTCTTTAATCACAGGAAGTGATGTCATTACCTTCTTATGAATATATAAGGAGCAGTTTTTTATGTGCTTTTCAACTACTGATGAAAGCTTGAATAGCTGAAACCGGTCTAGTTTTTGAAGAATAAATCATTATATCAGAACCACTCGAGGTGCTGGCTTTTTTTCCTACAATTGTTCACAGCAGCTTGGTTGCCGAGCACCAGCCGTACTTGCTAGCTGGATTCTACACTGAATACTGTAACAGTGGCAATTTCTTCCCAGTCTTCCACTGTAAATTGACAGGCTCAGATAATCTTACAAAGTATTAGGAAATAAAATAAATAAATCTTTAATGATGGACTCGGAAGACAAAAAGACTACAGAGAAGGAGAAGACTAGAAAGCCCTTTTGTCTCTAGATTCCTGTAGACTCATTGCACTGCCTGGACTTCACTGGGTTCCTAGGAATAGGTCTGCAGTGTTCCAGCCTTTGGTGAGAGCAGTGGCTTCTACACGCCAGCTACCTGGGTTTGGGTTCCAGTGAGTAATTGGAGTGCTTGATTTTGATTAGCCAGTTTCTGGAGGGGTGTTGGCTGCATTTTGATTAGTCGGCTTCTACAGGGAAGGAGCCTTACAGCCTTTAAATACTAGGAAGCTTGCTCAGTTTGGCGTGCTACTGCACAAGCACAACAGCATGAGCCAGTCTTCATCCTATTAGGTATCAAATAAGAAAGCCTAGTCTACAACAGGTAAGGGGAACTTCTCCTCTTTGTTCTATACGATATAAATGTGAGTATCTTGGTTTTCACAACCTGGTTGTACTACTGTGACTGATTTTTATATTGTCTTGTACAGGGAAATATAGGTCTCTTATTAGCTTACTAACTGCACTTCTCATGAACACATTGCCGACATTAGCATTTTCATTCTACAGTTGTGTTGTTGGGTTTAAATACCATTGCACTTTTTCTCCTTGTTGGCATTGTACTGCTTTTCACTTTTGAGTCACTGACCCGAGTGGCATTAAGTTTAAATAATACTGAAAAACTGTGCCTTGTTGCTTTAGGTACTATTGCTACTGATATTTAAGATAATACTGCAGTGTTGTCTTTTGCTCATACCAGCTATATAAAAACAATTTTGCTTATTATCTCATTAATTGACTACACTGTTTAAGATAATACTGCAGTGTTGCTTTTTGCTCATACTAGGTATACAAAAATACATTTTCTTATTATCTCAGTAACTTCACTTTTTGATCGCTGGTTATGTTGAAGTTCTGCTGTGTTCTAATTACTATAGTGTTATGGTATTTAAAGCTATTGGTCTACAGCACCACTGTAGAGAGTACAAGGTTACCTTTGTGGTATGCCTTTAATACTGGGCCGATTTATACATTGTTACTGCACTTGAATGTACTTATCTAGATTACCTGCAGCTATTACAGTTGCTGCATCCTGACCCACTGAGTTAGACTACCGATTGTTCATTGCTTTTACTGGCTAAATAGAAACCACATTAACCTATTGGGTGAAGCTATTCAGTTGATTCCCACTGTTATTGATAGACTATGTAAGGTCAATAAGGAAGTCACTTTTACAATTCTTTTTTGCATGTTTTGACTAATACAGTAGTCACAGCTCATTTGTTTTTCCTTTAACCATATCCTAGTGTATCACCTTTCTGTAGCCCAGTCAGTTATCCTCTTAATATATCCCATACCACTTCATTCTGTCCTGTACAGTATGGCATCTTGATGAGCTATTTTCTCTTCTTTAGCCAGCCTGACAGCATTAGGTATTTTGAGGCAGTATCGTAACTGCCTCGTGCTTAGCAAAAAATTCTTCATTACCACCTAATAATGATTCAGTATGTGACAGGTGTAGGTATTCACTTAACGTAGAGGCTACCTTCTCACCTCAAAACACATTCAGTAAACGTAGCACATATACACATACAGCACAGAGCACTTCTACTAAACCAATTTAAGTTGAGGCTGTAGAGAACACTCCCTAAGCCTCTCAGGCTGAAGACTAAAACATCAGACATTACTATAATGACTATATATTATTCTATAAAATATTTATTTATTTTTATCAATCTTTTTACTTATTTTTTTTTTCTTCTTCTGATTTATTTTATGGCATTTATGTTCATGAATTAAATTTATTTTTTAAATTTATTTTATTTTGATATACTTATTTACTGGATACATTTACTATCTATGAGTTATATCTATAGCATTCAGCTATAATGTTGTATATATATATATATAATAATAATTAATATATAAGTTAGAATATGTAATTGTATACTATGTTATTGTCAATTATAAAAATAATAATTAGAAATAAGAAAATTATATTCTTTATTATTAATGATTTATTATATATATAGATATATTTATGAAATATTATATTATATATTATTATATATGTATATATTATTTTTATTTTTTTTTTTTTAATGTAATATAGGGTATATAAAGGAGTTAGTTACATTTGCAGCGTTTTCTATTATAAGTATAAGTATAACTTTAAGTATAAATAACACTAACTGATTAACTTAATTTTGCCAAAAATGGCAAAAATAATTAATTAGCATACTATGCCATACTATATAAAATGTATTCATTTTTTAAAAATTTTGTGATGAAGCGCGCGTTGTTTAGGCGTGAAAGCGCTTGACATCAGACATTACTATACACAGCATCACACCCATCTTCACCCTTCACACCCACACCTAAGACGCATACCTTTAAGAGTCACAAGGGTGCAGACTCCAAGGCCTTATGGCCTATTGAGACTGCATCAAACTATGGTAATGTTTTAGTAATATGTGACTATTGTAAGGAATACTGCCACCATCCTCACCAGGCTGGATAAGAACAGGATGACAATTAGCGTCTTTCTGGGGCTAGAAGCTCTGATATAACAAGGACTCTTAGATCCCTTCATCCTGATAAATATGATTATGACTGGATAGTGGTCCATGTGGGGGTGAATGACTTTAGACACTCTACCCACAGGACATGCAAAAGGATATGAATCAGCTTGATATGTATGTGCCTGAGGAAGAAAAACACTGGCCTTGAGTGGTATTCCTATTTTGCCATCAACCAGAATGGTACCTAGATACTAAGACAAGACAATTAGCTTAAATACATGATTATGCAGTTAGTTTAATTCTAGGGGGATCCAGTATGTGTCAGATTGGGATGAGATGGCTGGCAAGTCTTCTTGCTTTGCCAGGGATGGCCTTCAGCTCTCTTTGCAAGGCTTTTGCATGCAGGCTTAAGCCTTGCAGCTCTCATAGTGCCTTTTTATGCAGAGTCCATCTAATGGAATTTCCAACCTAGTAAATTCTAATTTGGAACACATTATGTGCTCTGCTCAATGAAAAGAATCTTAAAAAATATCTGAACTTGAGCCTTTCCTGCAACACATTTATATATGTATAGTTAACAGAAAAAATGGTTTCAGCAATGAAAGCACCCCCTCTATTCCGGAGTATAATGCCTATAATGTCTTCAGACCCACTGGCAATTTTGCGGGAGTAATGGTATTTGTCAAGGATATTATCACCTTATGACAGATTCCTTGGGACAAGATACGTGAACTACTAGTAGTTCAAATCACCCTACACAAGACTAATAACCACTTCATAGCTAGCTACAGAACATCTTTTATGTCCCCTTGTGATAGCAATCATATCACTTTACCTGAAATTCCTGTTAAACCCAAGACCTTTCTACTGGGGGACTTCAACTATCCATCAAAAAACTGGCTGACATACACTGCCAGTCTTTCTAGGGGCCCCAAAACCTGTGAGCTAGTCCTTACAAATACGGCCATTCCTTTTAAAGCATCACATGTATCAGCACGTATTGTTAAATCAGGCCATAATTTAATGACCTTTTCCTTTAGAACGGTTGGTACTTCCCCTGTAAATACTTGTGTTTAGGGACTTCTCAAAAGCAAACCTTCTTCAGTTACTTGATGAAAAATACATGCTTCAGTAATCCTTCTGTGAAGATTCCTATTGCTAACGCTACCTATTTCCCTCTCTTCTACTCCCACTTAAATTGTATTCATAAAGCAGTCCATATCTGCAACAAATATAATGAAAAGTTTAAAAACAAACCCGTGGTGGAATACCCATATAAATAAATTATATAACAAGAAAAAGAAACTGCTTAATGCTTATATGAGGTCTCTTTCTACACACCTTAAGAGCACACTTAAGCAAATTATCAAAGAGCTTAAGAGAACCATTAGGAAGCTCAAAGCTGAGTTGTTGCATCTTTCGGCTTTTCCCGGTTAGGGGTCGCCACAGCGGAACTCCGGTCCGCTAATGATTGGCAGTAGATTTTTACATGCCGAGTTGCCAGCCCTGATGCACAACCTTCAACAAAGGTACGCCCATTCACACATGTCTCCACACAGAAGACGCTTTTAGCTGAGAAATGAACAGGACAACGTCTTACTGTAAGCTCAAAGCTGAGTATGAACTTAAAATAGCCACTAAAACCAAAAATCACTGTAAATATTTCTTTAACTACATCAAGAACTAACAAACAGTGTTCATAGCTAGTCCACAATAATACATTCTCTGACCCAAAAGAAAAAATTATTATACTAGCTAACAAATTTAGTGCAAATTTTAGTCCACCCACAGTTATAGTTACCCCAAAGGTTCTACAACCCCCAGCCACCCCCTTTGATTACTATGGAACAAGTTTTTTCAGATCTTTCCATAACTAAGAATACTTCATCCATGGGCCCTGACAACATACCATGTTGCTTGAGTATCAGTGCCAAATATGGCCTTCTTGAACTCTAATCTAAACCTCTCCATGTTACATTCCTGAAGCCTGGAAAACAGCTATGTAATGTCGCTACACATGGGTGGCACAACAATAGACCCTGGTAATTACAGGGTGATTAGGCTCACTAGCCTCAAATGTAAAGTTACGGAGTGCATTATCTCAGACTTCATTAATCTGGACATTGAAAATTTCTCATCCCTGGACCCTCCTCAGTTTGGCTTTATCAAAGGAAGGTCTTGACTCTTTAAACTCAATTTCTTTGAACAGGTAACTGAAGCAGTGGATAGTGGTTATGCAGTGCAGATAGCATATCTAGACCTGGCCAATGTCTGACACTACTCCCCATGCAAGCATTATTGATAAACTTGTAAATCTGAATATATATCCTTATATCATGCAATTGATAGCTAACTAGTTGCCTCTCAGAAGCCATGTGGTTAGAGTAGCAGGTGCCATTTCTGAAAGCAAAACAGTTACCAGTGGGGTACCACAGGACTCAGTTTTGGGCCCTCTCCTATTTGGCATTTTTCTCAGAACTCCAGAACAGCACTGCTGGCCTGTGATTAACTAAGTTACAGATTACTGTTTTTTTTTTTTTTTTACTCCGTCTTCAACTGGCTTACACTTGCTCCAGCATGGATTAGACCATGTTAACAGTTGTTACAAGGACAATGATCTCAAATTAAATGTAAAAAATGTAGCATAGTTCATTTTGGTAAACAAAACAGTTTCACTTACCATATAAACGATGCACCCCTCCAATCAGACACTACTGTAAGGGATCTGGGCACTCTTGTTGATGATTCCTTATTTGACCATGTCATCACAGTAGTTCAGAAAGTGCTTCATCTGGCACAAGTAATTTCCATAAACATCTCCACTATATCCAAAGGAGTCTTAGTTGCCCTTACTTATATCTTATCAGACCCATTATTGAGTATAAAGCACCTTTAGTCGTGTACTTACCTAAACATATCACAACTTGAGAGACCGCAGAGATTCTTAACTAAAAAGATGAGTGGCCTCAAAAATCTTAATTATCAGGGATGACTGGGAGTTGTTGCTTTGTACTTTGCCTTTTACAGACTACTCCATGGAGATCTATGTCTAGCATTTCCTGCCATGAAAGATTTTTATTATCTGATCTCCTATTCCTTCACCAAACTAATTCTACATCATCAGCAGATAAGTCACATTGGTATGATAGACACATATCCCTCAACTCTGAAACAAACATACTACATGTCAAGCACAGTAGCACCCTTGTCACCTTCAAGGTAAACCTAGATAATTGGATGGGCTGCCAATCTTGTTTTGCCCTCCTTAAGGCTACAGGTAAATTTTAAACATATTTTTTTTTTGCCTAGGTTTGAAATAGTCTACAGACTGATTGTCTAGTACTAATCTGTGAACCTAAGTAAATACCATGCACATGCCCTGTGGAAAGAATTAGCTATTTAGCTTTCAGCATGCAGTGTACAGAATATGGGAGTTCTGCAACAGTACACCACTTTTGACAGTTATATGGTTTAACCTTTCTCTATAGTTTAGCTAATCTATTACTGGTTTCTGATTTAAATGCTACATGTTAATTTTAAATGGCAACTAGTTCTTATTTTACTTAATTGTATACAGTTTTATTTGATTATATATTTTGATTGGCACTTTAGATTTTATTTGTAGGTCCATGACTAAACCTTACTTTTGTATTTGGTTAGCTCAGATTTTGTTCTCGGGTCTTTGACTGACCTTGCTTTGGTTACATTATGGTTATTATTATATACACCATTCTTCAATCTTTCTAGACTGGCTTATTAGTGGTATGGTACATATTTAATTTGTCAGGGTTTTTGTATTACAACAGGGATGCTGGGTTGGGTCTATATTAGATGAACAAAAGTTCATCTTAGCGAACGCTCACGAGCGAATATCCAGGTACTCGAAACTGCAATTGTGGGGGGCTACTCCCCCCTACACTCCCCCTAAATATATATTCCAACTCAGAGATCACACTACAGTGTGGAAAGGGCAAATATTCCCATCTTCACTGTACCACGATCTCGCAATTGTGGTTTCGAGTTCCGCAATATTCGCTCATGTGAGCGTTCACCAAGATGAACTTTCGTTCATCTAATATAGACCCGCTGTGTTGGTATTCCACCCATTTGATCCATTTTATCTACCCCAGACATTATTTGCTAGACTGGTCCAACAGCATGACTCACTTGACCTGCTCCATGCCCAACTAATAGGTGTGAACCCCTATCATATCCTTGCTAACTGCAGATCTCATAATATATATCTGGAAAATCACACCTCCTACCGAAACCTACTGGAATCTCAGCATTCAGCCTAACGCAACACTTATGGGTGACTAACTACCGAAAAAAACACAAAGACCAGCACAACAGTCAGCAATTCATTTATTCCTTTATTCCATAATAATGTATTCATAAACAGTATTTTGTTTGTGGATACATTATTATGGAATAAAGGAATAAATGAATTGCTGGCCTTTGTGTTTTTTTTCAGAATTGAATAGATGGCCGTGCACCAGCTCCGTACTGGCGTGTAGTGGAATTTACTATGACTAACTACCCCTCCATAAACTGGGAGGCTTATACAAAGATTTTGTTATTCATTTTATTATTTTGTTGTTCATTTTCTCAAAAACCTCCTCATTTGTTTAATGCAATCCCACCCAAACAAAACATTACACTAATTAACATCCTCATTTAACTAATCTGCCTTCACTGCAGGCAACTGTTTTGACTTGAAAAAACAACTCTCCAAGCCAGCCGCTTTTTTCTTTTTTTGTTTTGTACCTACTAACTACTTTTTTTTTATTTTTTTTGGATTTGGTCATGCTTACCAACTTTTAGTCTCTTGATTTTTACCACTTGGCAACTTGGCAACTAATAAGGACTTACCTCTTTAACACTATTTTCTTCACTTTATGGTTCTGGACCACTCACCTGGTGTTTATTTTTTTCTTTTATTTTTCTGCTTATACAACTGATAATTCACTTGTTCAGAGGTATTTGCACTTCAATACAAACACCCTGGAGCAACTAGTTCGCTCCCCAAACAGAGGTACACATATCCTAGTACACATGAATATGGGGGGATGCTGCTCCCTTCTGTGCGTTAAATAATATCTGGTAAGATCTGACCCCAACACTAAAGCAACTAGTTAGCTACCCAACTAGAGATACAAATATCTTAGTACTCATGAACATGGGGGATGCTGCTCCCTCCTGTGCATGAACTCCTCCCTGGTAAGATCTGACCGCAAACTAATCTCCTTTAGTATTAAAACTAACCTAGAACACCCATCAAACCCCAAACCTGTAAAGAACTTTGCTAAGGCCAATTCTCTCAAAGTGACAGCTTATTAAACTTCCAAGCCCCCTGAACCTGGATGACACTGAGGCCTACTATGAGCTGTACACAAAAGCACTGTACAAACACATTCATAGCTGCATAAAGGAAGAAGTACCGGTCAGTGTCAAACTGGTAATTACTGGCAAAAATAAACCATCCTCCTTAGCATAAGTAGGCTATTCAACAATAGGAAAAAAATCCTCCTCTTCAAAACCAAGAAGGAAAAGGCAAAACAGTGCAGTCACTCACCAGTCTAAACAAATTAAAGAGCAGGTCAAATCTGCCAAGGCAAAATAGGAGGCAAAGAGCCTCCCAGGTGAAAGATGACTGTTAGGCTTTTTTTAATTATGTTTGTAACCTCAGGGAAAATGCTCAGCAGTGTGCTGAGTTAATCATGAATGACGACACTTGCACCAAGTCTGAAACTATAGCAACCCTGCTAGATGACAAGTTCAGTTCAACTCCCCCATCACCTCCTTCCATGCCCAGAGAAATACCTGCAATCACCCCCCCTTCCAGTCATTGCAAGGGAACAGGTCCTTACTGTACTCACTAAACCCAAAAACCCAGCCTCCATGAGTCCCAACAACATTCCATGATGCTTCTTAAATAGCTTAAAACAGAATCTATCAGGGCCCACTAAAAACCCTCTTTAGCCACAGCTTCTGGAAGGGCTTTGTCCCAGAGGAATAGAGGACTGCAACAGTTGTCCCTTTGCACAAAGTGGGCCCATCAATTGACCCAGGCAACTACAGGCCCATAAGCTTGACCAGTCTTATTTGCAAGGCTATGGAGAAAATTATCATGAACCTGATCAATAACATAGGAAATCTCCAAACACTGGACCAGACCCAATGCAGCTTTGGCAAAGGGAGGTCTTGCCTGTTCAGTCTGGTGGGCTTCTTCAAGAAAGTAGCCAGGGCCATGGATGAGGGCAAAACGGTGCACACCACTTATCTGGACTTGGCCAAAGCTTCCAACACAATCCCCCTCTTGGGGATCATAGATAAACTTGCTGAGTTAGACAAACCCCTACATTGTCAGATGAATAGCAAACTGGCTCAGTGACAGGACACATGTCCAGATAGGTGAATCCACTTCCAATAAGAAACCGGTTACTAGCTGTATCCCACAGGGCTCAGTGTTGGGACCCCTCCTGTTTGGTATATACTTCTCTGAAGTGAAGGCCAATGTTGGGGGCCTCTGGCTCACCAAGTTTGTTGATGACTGTAAGCTGGGAGTAATCAGTGAATACCCAAATGATGTTGACATCTTACAAACAGACCTAAAAATGACAAATGACTAGTGCCAAAACCATGGTCTGAGAGCAACTGCTAAAAATGCATGATCATACCCTTTGGTAAATGAGCTATTCCTGTAAATTATAATATTGATAGCACACTCCTAAAAGTAAACTCAGTGGTGAAAGACCTAGGAACACAGATAGTAACCTAAACTTTGACAACCAGGTAGCTATGGTAGTGAGGAAATCCATTTGTGTGGCTCAAATTAAGTAAAGGCATGGCATCAAGTTAAAAGAAGTCAGAGTGCTATTGTACTCACCCCCTCATCAGGCCCATAATGAAGTACAATGCTCCCTTCTACATGTACTTTACCAGGTACCTAACACCAAGTGGAGTGGCCCCACATTTTAATACAAATATGTGTTTTATGTAGACTGAAGAATGTATCCCTTTTCTCAGTCTCAAATCATTTATTGAGAGATGACGTATGCTTGACCTACTAGGACTTCTCTGATCCAACCCTGATGAAAATGTTACATATTCACAAGAAAAATTATATATGAGTGTTATGCATTACATGGACCTAATCCTGATTTGTGAATAACAGAACTTGCGGGAGAGACAGATTCGTATCTCAAAGGCTACCTCGTCTATGGAATAAACTTCCCATCTTTGTAAAACAAAGCCCGTCCCTCATTCTCTTCAAAAAGAATTTGGATGAATGGAATGGGAGCCATAAATTCACTCCCAGAGTAATGCCCATTTCCCCTTATGGACAGAGGCAGTCTGTAAAATGACTCAGAGCTTCAACCCCCAAAGACCCACTACCCTGATACTACCCCATCCCATATCTGGGGAATTAAGATCTAATATTGTCATAGCCTGGGTATTATTGACTAAGTTTGTAAAGGCTCCAGTGCCATTAGCCTAGTAATCACCTATGAACCTATGTGCAGACACCTGTACCTCTTACGAAGGCATATTGGCAGACAATGGGAGTGTGCTTTTGTGACCATTTCAGGTACATAACTGTTGTTAAAGGCCATTCATTTTACTTTTGTACTATACCCAGGTTCCCAATTTGCTATCTTAAGCATGTTAGTGAGATCTGTCCTCTGACATCCTTTGAGTTTGCTAAATATTACTGTGAGGTCCAGTGTAATATGGCTGTGATTATCTCCGATTTGCTGAATAGTTTTGACCTCTTATACATAATGGTGGCATGGCTTCATCACAGCTTTGGCTGTCATCCTGGGGCTTCAGTACATCAAAGTATCTGCATTATTAAGTTCCAAACAGAGCCCAGAATATTTTCCATTTGGCAGTTGGGATTAACCAGAATGGTTTATTTTAAGTAATGTTCACAGTCATAACTGAAACCTGTTATAGTAAAAGTAACAAAAGAAAACAAAATATACCTATATTGTAAATAAGATTGTAATAAACACCAAGTGCCAAAAGGGTTCTGAGATCAGGACATTTTGCTATATATTTAGCAAAGAGACCTCACTAGCAAGGAAGTTTATGCTGGTTTCTGCATTTTATTCTCCTAGGACTAGTCATTACTGGATACCTTCCATGTGTAAAAAATCCACAAAGTTACTTAAAAGCTTGATTGTTCCACAGTTAGTGACATACATCTGTCACCTTTTGGCTAGACTCTTTCCAGTGCTTCCCTGACTTTGATTTAGCAGAAAATGCCAATTGCCAAGAATATTGTATAATTCTAGTACCACCACCAGAGAAGGGTGTAACTCTAACAGTAGATCACCTGCACCACTGTGATAATTTAAACTTCCTCACAAGACAACTACCTATTGATAAATGTAGTTATATAGGCCAGGACCTTCCTGTAGACTCAAAGTCCAAAGAAAGATGATGTAGTTTGCTCAGCTATTCATCTCCCATTAGTCTGCAATACTGGTACAGCCAAAAGCTCCAAATGATATTGATTTATCTACAGTATTGTTTACGAGTAGGATTCACACCATAGAAAATTGTTTAATTGTTCAAAGATTTTGAAATTCAGTATTTCTTGAAGAACATCATCTTAGTTGCAGACTAAAACTGTAGCTATACGAAATTCAGCAACCAGTGAAGCTGATTTGCTTTACTGCACATTGATCATTCCAGTCAGTTCCCTTTATGGATATAATTTAGCAATTTTCTCATCTATTGTTATCTGAAACTAAAGTACAACTTTAACTAAGTGGAAGGCTTTTAGATACAGCTGTATACTGGGGAGAGTTAAACCTCCCAAGGATCACGATGAAAAACCACCCCAAATTCAGAGAACACGGTGGTCTACATGGAAGTGTTTACAGAAACCCTGTATAAGCCTGCAAATAACTGCATAGAAACGCCCATTTTAAATCAAAATAAACATACAACTCCAAAAAACAAGCTCCCTTGGTGGACCCCCACTACAAATTGATTGTACAGCAAGATAAAGAAAATCCTGTCCAAAAATGTTTTATTTATTTTTTATTTTTACATTTGTTGACCGGGCTAGTCTAGCTGGATATATGTCCATTTTCAGTAGAGGCCCGGGGAGAAAAGCTCCAAGCACGAACAGTGACAAAATAAAATTATACAAGGACATGATAAAAACACAATACAGAGGCAGCATTGTTCAAGAACATTAAAAGTATAGATTATAAAAAATTTTAGTAAAAGTTATACTAAACAATATATCAAACACACTAGAAGCTATGAGCACAATTCAGTCAAAATATGAAGGGCAATGCCCAAAATCCAAAAAGAAAACTCCATCAACTCAACAAGTAATTCAGGGGAAATGTCAAGTCCACCAAAGCCCATATTGAGGCAAAAATAGCTTCTCAAGCTAAGGGAAATCATAAGGCATTTTTCAGTAATGTACGCAACCTGAAAGGGAACACCCAACAACATGCTGAAATAGTAAATGAAACATCCTGTACAGAACCAGGAGATATAATGAATTTCCTAGATGATAAATGTAGCTCCAATTTAACCCCCCTTTCACCCCCCAGTCCCCCCACACAGAAATGTCTTCTACCGTTTCTCCCCCAGCTATCACTGAAGAACAGGACCTGGCTGCACTTGCCAGAACTAAACACTGCATCAGTGGGTGCTGATTATTTAACGTCTGTTTACCAGAAAGTCCAACTGGAACAGAGCCCTTTTTCAGGGGAGGCCTAAGGAGAAACACTCCAGATGCGTGTCTTGGAATCTGGGAAGAAACCACAGCACCCAGAGGAAACCCGTGCAAATGAAGGGAGAACATGCAGACTTTGCACAAAAGGAACCTCAGTTAAGAATCAAATTGGAGAACCTCTTGCTGTGAGATAACAACTCTAACCACTGCATCATTGTGTCACCCCTAACCGCTGCACCACTGTGTCACAAGGATGCTGCCTAAATAGCTTGAAACATGTCCTATTAGGCCGAATAGAATCTCTATTCAACCACAACCTCCAGGCAAGCTTCATCCCTGGGGAATGGAGAACTGCAACTGTCATTTTTCTACAAATAGGTGGACCATCAACAGACCCAGGGAACTATAGACCCATAAGTCTGACTGGGCTTATATGCAAGGCCATGGACAGAATTATTGTAGACCTGATAAACAAAGACATAGGAAATCTTCAAACACTGGACCCATCCCAGTTCAGTTTCATCAAGGCAGGAAATGCCTACTAATCTTGGTGGGCTTCTTTGCAGAGGTCACTACAGCCATGGATGAGGGCAAACTGGTACAAATTGCAAACCAAGACCTGACAAAGGCATTTGAAACAAAACCTCACTCAAGTATCATAGACAAAATCACAGATTTAGGCATAAATTCCCAAGTCACCTGATGGATAGGCAAATGACTCACAGATAGCACACATGAAGTTAGGGTGGGGGAATCCACCTCCACCAAGAGGCCTGTTACTAGTGGTGTCCCACAGGGCTCGGTACTGGGACCTCACCTGTTTGGAATATACTTCTCTGACATCAAGACAAATATAAAGGGCCTTTGGCTGACCAAATCTGGTGACAACTGCAAGCTGGATGCAATCACTAAAGCCTACAAAGATGTAGATATCCTCCAGGAATAAGACACAGACATATAACTGGTGCCAGAACCATTGCCTAAAACACTAGTGCAAAAAATGCATAATTATACCCATTGGGAAGATGACTACCCCTGCAAATGCAAATTACAACATTGATAACACTCACATAAGAGAAGACCCAGTGGTAAAGGACTGAAACTCAGGTTGACAGTCACCTGAATTATGATCACCATGTGTCCATGATAGTGAGAAAATCATTTTATGTGGCACAACTCATAAGTAGAAGCCAAACATCCAGTTCTAAGGAGATCATATTCCTACTGTACTCACCCCCTCATTAGACCAATAATTGAGTACAATGCACCCTTCAGCATGTTTTATCATCACTCTTCAGCATGTGCCTTGATCAGACATTTGCAACAGCTGGAGCAACCACAGAGGTACCTCACTAAAACAATACAGGGTGTAAATAATCAGATAAAACCAAACGGCAACAACAACCAGGAACAGGATTGGTTCTCCACTCAGGTCTGCAAAACACAGCATTGTTAAAATGTAGCAAAAAACAAAATGAACCAAACCACGGCAATAAGAAGGCATATAATTCTAATAGATAAACGTTTAATGTTAGCGCTTTCACAATTCACAATGACTGCTTCAGACAAACTCACAAAGTTACACCATTCATTTTAAAATATCAACCAATAAAATTCTTCCAATTAATAGATGTAATTCATTAAAAGACATATAGCACCTTAAGCAACTATGAAAAACTGTGAAAAGAACATCATAAAAATATATAAAATATATTATATATTCCAAAACGATGTCATACGGAAACAATTAAATACATAAATAGCCCCATTAATTCAACATATAAATTGACAGATTTACAAATTTAATATCACACAACTAAAAACATATTAAAAAGATATAAAACAATGCAGATATATTTAATTTAACTAGAGGTCTGTTCTTAAGGACAGGTTTGATACAAATCTTTTCATTCAAGCCTTTACCCTTATGGGCTCACATCCTGATAATCCATTTCTATTCACAGTTCTCAACCCTATTACTAACATCACCACCCCGAAGCCCTGGGGCTATAATCTCTACCATCATAAACCTAAAAGTAAGAGTTTCATTGTGAGATATATGCTTGGCAAGAGCATTAGTCTGAATGCTTTTGCTATTATAGATGTGCTCTCTTATACGGTCCCTTAGCCGTCTGTTTTCCCCAAGTAAATTGCACAGCATTGCTGACAAACTGCCAAATAAACTAATGAGGTTGTATTACATGTAGCTGTCAACCTAAACTCTATACATTTACCTGTATCAGGGTGTACAAACATCCCTGCACTATCTACATATTGACACCAACTACATGTAGTGCATGGAAAAGTTCTGTATGTCCAGACTAATTGCTGCCTTGGCCTCATGAACTTTAGGATAACATCCTTTTCAAATTCTTATTATTCTTGTAAACAAAACTTGGTTTAGAGCCAACTACTTCCCTAACTTCATTGTCCAACAGTAGGACATGCCAGTTCTTCCTCATAATCTTCTCTATCTCCTTAACATTACTAAAGTAAGTGGGAACCTAAGGTTATTATTAGTCTTGGCACATGCTGCAGGCCATGGTCCAGATGAGAAATAAGGTTTTCCATCTGTCTCTCTCAAATTCGCCACCCTAGCCAGAGTCCCTTCCACCACAC
This sequence comes from Protopterus annectens, assembly GCF_019279795.1. Lineage (NCBI taxonomy): Eukaryota > Metazoa > Chordata > Ceratodontiformes > Protopteridae > Protopterus > Protopterus annectens. Next base: position 1,446,789,867 of record NC_056726.1, read on the forward strand.
TTGTGCTATAGCCCCTACTTTTAAATCTCTCTAAATGTCTCAGTCTCCATTCCAAAATCTGTGATCGTGGCATTTAAGCTAGATGCTCTCAGCCCCTGACCCTCAACAATGTTGTTAAAAGTATGGGGAAGGTGCATGCTCTTTTTATGCAAATAAGCATTCTTACTACATCCCTTTCGATATGTTCGAGTTTTAAGAGTGCCATCATCCAAGTTGGTCACATCTAGGAAGTCTACATGTTGCCTGGAGTTGGTAATGGTAAACTCCAGAAAATCTGTGGTCAAGTTCAACTCATTAAAAAAGATTTCCAGTGAATCCTCTCCTACCTCCCAAACCAGGAAGAGGTCATCCACAATTCTCCAGTAAAAGCCTATTTCAGGCCTGATCAATAGATATCCCTCCTCCCAATTTGCTAGAACCATGTTGGCATAGCTATTGGCACACGAGGTACCCATAGCTACGCCATCTTTCTGCAAATAATAGGAGTCCCCATAGAGGAAAACACATTTCTAAAACCAGTTCCATAAACAAACAAGTAAGTTCAATGTGCTTCTCCCCATACCTACTGTGCCTACTCAGATCTTCCTTAAGAATACTAATCCCTACTTTACTGGGTATGCAGGTGAAAAGGGATTTAACATCCAGCGTAACCAAAATAAAACTGTTGTTACAGGTGGTAGATGAAATAAATACATGTAGGTCATTCAAAAAATGCTTGGTGTCCCTTAAGATATACTTATTCTGATCTAGAATAGGCCTTAACTGCTTCTCAATGTAGATAAAAGGCTCTACGTGCACCAGCCCCTCCCTGAGACTATAGGTCTAAAGGGAGGCCTGAGTGGGTCCTTATGGACTTTGGGCAAGCCATGAATACTGGGAATCAAAGGTTATAACAACCCAAATAATTGTATAGATCCAAACTAACATCTTGACCAAGTAAACACTCCATCAAAGTATTATTGATTCTCCTTACCACTGAATCTACCTGCCCACGTGTAACCTTCACATACGAGTCAGGATCATCAAGCATGGTGAGCATGCCCTCATCATAAAATTCAAAGTCCATTACAATAGAACCACCCTTGTTGGCTGGTCTGATAGAAATGGTTGCATCATACATTAGACTATCAAGTGCAACATGCTCTTCCCTAGATAGATTATATGCCCTATTGCATAGTCCTTTTACTGTCAAACAATGACTAAATTTCATCCTCACACGTCTTTTCAAATACTTCTAAAGTAGAATTCATGCTTGGATTGCATGTACTAGGTTTCCTAAAAACGGCTCTGTCATTAGTATTAATTGTACTGACATCATGCGTTTTAAAGTTTACTTTCAGCATAGCATTTCTCACACAAATCTTCAAATCTATCAAAGAGTCTGTTAATAAAGTTTTTTGTGTAGGTATATAACTCATACCTCTGTTCAGCAAGGACAGTTAATTCTCTGTTAAAACCCTCTTGGAAACATTCCAAGTCAAGGAGTTGTTTTTTTCTGCGACATCCTTTTCAGAGATTGGTTCTGGTGGCTGTCTGGAGTTAACTTCGGCTTCGTTCTCCCCCTGCTTTGCGAGTGATGTCTTGTGTCCTTGTTTATGGGTAACGGAAAAGGGAGATTGCTCAAACTAGAAGACAGTTTGAGCATTAAACCATTGCTGTCTCTGGAAAACACTAACATCGTTAGCCATTCCCTTCTGCTTCCTCAGTCCCTGTGGAAGCACCAGGACAATCCTTGTCCATTGTTGAGAACTGAATCCAACGAAGTGGATGCATGCTTATATGGAGCCTCGCTGCTGCCTGCTTGGTTCAACACACTTGTGTGTGTATCTCTGGTTTCAACACTACCATTGGTTGTCTCAAGTGGGTGCTGCCCCTTAGCTCCTTCTACCATTGGCTGAGACAAGGAAAACTAAGCTGTTCTCATTTGTCGTTGTTCCCCCATTTGCTTGTATGTGCCTGGATTCCTCGGCCAAGTGAATACATGGTTGGCTGAAAAGTCAGATAGATCCCTGTCTATCTTCTTCTGTTTCTGAGACAGCATTTTGCGCTCAACAATTAATGCTGAGTCTAAAACATTCCCCAGCTTGATGTCAACAATGTTTAATGGAAACAAGGAATAAAGATAGATGTGATAGTGTTCAATCTCGCCGTTTGTTCTTACACATGGGTTGCAAGCTCTGCATCGAGAAGAAGCTCGAGACAATCTAATACCCACAATCCCCCTCTGCCTTTACCTCAGATCTAGTTTGCCGCTGCTGCATACGCATCGTTGGGAGCTAGCTCGAGAGTTTCTAAGCTAAGATATAACTTTTGTTGTATTTTATTAAGGATTCTAGTCTAGTTGATATTATCAGTGTTAACAAGTGTGATTGTGTTGTGGTTCCGTTAATTCTTTGGTACCGTTAACCTTATTTATCGGTATTTTTGTATCGGGCCTACACCCTTCATATCTTACCATATTGAGACAAATGTTTACGGATTTGACAATTACCGATTGTGACTAACTTTTTCGGATTTGACTGTGTTTTTCTGGAGTTGTCTTTTATTCTACAATGTCTGAGAAGGCAAAGTCTGGTTTCAAGCATTGTCAGTGTGGCCAGAAAATGTCGGTCACTGACAACCATAGTTCCCTACTGCCTTGGCCCTCTCCACTTACAAGAGGATTGCTCCATCTGTCACTCTTTTAGTGGGAGGGTCGCGACAGATAGGCGCAGGAAACTGATGGACAGAGGTCTTTGAAACCGGCTTTCCAAGAGGCTTTGGATGCTTCTGACCAGGCATCAAGTCCTCTAAGGAATCAAGACATCGGAGCTCAAGTCATTGGCTCCGAGCTCTTCTTCAAAGGTTAGATCACCGGTTCCACAGACTTCGGAGCGAGTGTTCAACTGGTATCGGTTCCTGAGCCTCGAGTCTTGGAACCGGTGATGGAGCCTCCTTCGCCATATTGAGGTCGGGTTCCTTCGACCCGCTCTTCCTCCAAACTGGATGTCGATGTGGATCGTGGTGCAGAAGTTGTTGGAGCATCCCTCTAAACTTATTTTTTCCACCCAGTTGGTGTCGAAACTTGAAGGCCTTCCTGTATCTCCATCCATTCCTCCTCCGAGACCGATTCAGTCTTTGGAGCCGGAAGAGGCTGATCTACTGATTGTGGAGCCCTCGGTCCAGAACCGTCTTTCTCGGTCTGTTCCTCACCTCGACTCCGACCCACTGGGAGTGTCTCGAGCCGACGGTCTGTTCTTGGTTCCGGGCCAACCGGCGCAGTCGGGTTCGACTCTCCCTCGCACGGATCGATTCGGCCTCGGGTCGATGCCTTCGTGCCCGTGGTCGGGATTCTTCCCATTTCTTCGGAACCGGGAGACTCTTTGATGCGGGACCCGGGAGCGTTCGACCTGATGAGGAAGGTGTTGTCTACCCAGACAACCACATCAGTGGAAGCAGTTTCTCCTCCCCATAAAGGGCCTTTGTCTTCATCTGCACCCACGGCCACATCCAAGCGTCGGGCACCAGTGCCTCAGCCACCCCTGGAGGGTGCCCCTCTTCCTCGAGGCTTCTTCGGATGCTCCCACGAAGAAGTCCCTAGGAAGAGATTGTGTAAGAGGAGACACTTGGATTCTCCACAGGAATCCTTGACATCTGATACTGACTTAGATGAGTCAGGGGGTCCCCTAAGTCACCTTCAGAAGATGTCTCTTTTTCAGACATTTTGGAGATCCTGAAACAGAGAGGTGACTGGCAGTCCCTTCCCCCTTCTGAGGATGAGTCAGTTCTGCTGAAGGCATTTGGTGCTCGCCCTTCCTCCTCCTGGGTCACCCGCCCTTGGCGAACTAATGGAACTTATTGCTCAAGGGCGTGGGAGACTCCTGACACAGTGGAACCTGTTCCAAGAAAACCGAACAAGTACATCACAGCACCTCAGGATAAGTCCTACCTTACAAAGGAGTTCCAGTAGACGCTATGGTGGTGGCTGCAGCCACGAAAAAGGAGATGTCGGAGTCTTCGCCTGTCCATCCGCCTAATAAAGATTCTAGGACGATGGATAGATATGGGAAGCACATTTTTAGTTCAGCGGCTTTTTCCATGCGGTCCCTGAACTATTTGACCCATTTTACACGTCTGCAGAGGGATCTAGTCAAAGAGTTGGGAGATACCCTCCAGGGTGCTACAGATGCAGCTGTCTCAGAGAAAGTGACAGCGCAACTTAATACCCTAACATCGATTGTTAACTCGTCCATGAGGCTGATTTCAAGGTTCGAGTAGGGCAGCAGCTTCAGCGATTGCTCGTAGACAATCCTGGATGCGCCTATGCTCCTTTGGAAGCCTTCAAGTCTTCCTTTACAACGCCCCATTTGACGGTGCCACTCTTTTGGCCCCAAGGTAAAGGAGACCCTTACCCGGTGTGAACAAGAGGGAAAGACTCTGTCTGCTGTCGGAGTCCGTTTTCCACCCCAACCAGACCGTACCCCAAAGGGCAACGCGGTGGGAAAATGTGGTTTGAAACCCCAAGGGTCTTTCTCAGGCACACAGGGTGATGCCTCTAGAGGCAGAGGAGGGGCAGAGGTGGAAGACACCGCCCTGGCGGCAGAGGGGTCCGCAACATCAAGGTGACAGGGAAACACTCCCTGGTAAACCTTTCCAGCACTCCTGAGAGGAGGCCCGACTGTCCTGCTCTGGAGGCAGTCGGGGTCGCTTAGCTTTATACCCTCAGGCCTGGCAAAATATAACTACAGACAAGTGGGTAAAAGCGTGTTACCAGAGGTTACTCCATACCCTTCCTATCCTATCCCATTCCAAAGAAAAGACTCCCAGATGTACCGCCCCATCTGCGAGCCAGCAGCTTTAGAAATTTCAAAGCTGCTAGAAAAGAGTCATCCAGCCAGTCCCAGCGGACCAGCAAGGATTCGGGACTTAATCAAGGTTCTTTTTAGTTCCAAAGAAAACAGGGACTGGAGGCCCATTCTAGACCTAAGCTACCTCAATACTTTCGTCAAGAAAGAAAAGTTCGAATGGTCACGCTTCAATCGATCCTTCCATTCTTACAGAAGGACGAGTGGATGTGCTCAATAGATCTAGAGGATGCATACTACCACATCAAAATGGCCAGGGCATCCAGAGATCATCTGCTGGGAGCCAGTCACTTTCAATTCGAGCCCTGCCCTTTGGTCTGACCTCAGCCCCAGGGTCTTCACCAAATGTATGGCAGTGGTAGCGTCTCACTTGAGACGCCAGGGATTCCAGGTGTTTCCGTATCTGGACGACTGGCTCCTTTCGCCACCACCCCAACTACTGCAGGCCAGAGACTATGTTCTTCAACTGTGTGTTCACCTAGGGATCTCCGTAAATTTGGAAAATCCTTACTTCAGCCATCACAAAATATCTTGTTCATAGGAGCAGAGTTAGACACACGTCAATTAATTCTGAGGCTTCCCCAGAAAGGATATTATCACTGCAGACTCACATAGCCTTCTACTCTTGTCAAGGAAATCTCCTGCAAAACTAGTACTGAAGGTGTTGGGCCTCATGTCAGCCTCCCTTATTGCAATTCCCTGGGAAGGCTGCACATGAGAGTCCTACAATGGCTACTGTTTGCTCAATGGTCATTCAACAACTACCTCTAACACACGAGATTCTTATAACAAAGACTTGCAAAACAGATCTAAACTGGTGGCTTCAAACGTGCAACCTTTCCCAGGGAGGCCGTTTGTGCTACCCACACAGTTACGGTGACCACGGACGCTTCCCTGATAGGGTGGGGGCATCTTGCAGGGACAGACAGTCCAAGGCGAATGGACCAATTTGGAGTACAATCTACACATCAATGTTCTAGAGTTGAGGGCAGTGTTTCTAGCGTTGCAACACTTTGCTCCCCTTCTTCCTCTAGGGACTATTGCAGTTCAGACGGACAACATGTCGGTAGTCTGGTACATAAACAAACAAGGGGAACCAAGTCCTATCAACTATGCAGAGAGGCCATGAGAATTTGGCAGTAGGCAGAGTCCACGGGTCGCTTTCTAATAGCAACGCACATCCCGGGTCATCCAACGTCATAGCCGACAGGCTGAGCAGAGCAATTCTGTTACCGCACGAGTGGTCTCTAAAACAGTCAGTGGCGAAAAGGATTTTCGACGTGGGGCCAGCCTTCCTGCGACCTGTTTATGCTCCAATGAATGCCAAATGCAGGAGCTACTTTGCCCTATTACCCTCCAGGGACGTCCCCAGGGACGCACTGGTTTACGATTGGCCCCCAGACTCATACGCATTTCCCCATTTCCTCTGATATCGAAGTTTCTCCAGAAAGCCAGGAACCTACACAGGACGATAATCCTCATTGCTCCATTCTGGCCTCGTCAAATTTGGTTTCCCTTCCTGAAAATACACTGCATTCGGGGACCCTGGATTCTGGACCCAGAGCCAGATCTATTGACTCACTCGTCAGGGGTTCCCCATCCCGCTCCTGTCACTCCATCTAGCAGCTTGGCTGCTCCAATTCCCAACTTAGCCAGGTCTGATCTTTTGTCACCAGCAGTCCAGGATATATTAGTGGCTTCGCATAAAGCTTTCACTACTAAAACATATACTAGCAAATGGAAACGGTTTGTATTCTGGGCGAATACACACCATGTGGATCCTTTTATAGCTCCTTTGAATAAGATATTAGAGTTCTTAACAGACTTATTTCATCAGGGTGCTTCTCCTGCTACTCTAAGAGTTCAATTGGCTGCCATTTCGAATTTCCATGTGGAAGAATGTGGAGCTCCTATTATGGCTCACAGACTTTGTAAAGCCTTTTTAAAAGGAGTTTTTCATATTAGACCACCGGTCAGATCTCCGTACGCCATCTTGGAGTCTAAACTTGTTGCTATCTAAATTAATGTTGCCCCCCTTTGAACCTGCCTCTTCTTGCCCATTAAAATTTTTGTCCTGGAAAACTCTCTTTCTGGTAGCCATTACTTCTGCTAGACGAGTGTCTGAACTTCAGGCTCTCTCCATCAAGCACCCTTATTTGATCTTTCACTCTGACAGAGTTTCAATTCGAACCAATTCATCCTTCCTCCCTAAAGTATGTTCTATTAACAATATTAATCAGTCCATTGAATTACCCACTTTCTTCAAAAACCACTCCAACAAAATGGAGTATATGTTACACAAATTGGATGTTCACAGACAGCTAAGGTTTTATTTGGATAGAACAAAAGATCACAGGAAAACAGATCAACTCTTTGTGGCTTTTGCTGATAGCAGGAAAGGACTTGCAGTTACCAAAAGAACTCTTTCTAAATGGTTAACGGATTGTATAATCTATGTCTACGATTCTGCAAATCAACCCCTTTTACACAAACCCAAAGGACATTCCACAAGGTCAATATCTACGTCTTTGGCTCATGCAGCTCGCCTACCTCTGGATGCTATTTAGCTGCTACCTGGTCTAAGCCACATACATTTATTTCTCATTATAAAGTAGACAAGGTTTCTAGGGACAGGGCAACCTTTGGTTCCACTGTGCTCAAGAACGTCCTCCCGTGAGTTCCTCAGGATCAAGGAGCTAGGGACGCTACCCATGTGTAAGAACAAACGGCGAGATTGAACACTATCACATATAGAAGTTATGTCCTTACCATAACGTTCCATGTGGAGTGTTCATCTCGCCTTTGTTCTTACAGTCCCACCCTCCCACCCTTAGGAAGAACGTTCTTTGATGCCTGGCCAGAAGCATTTTTTGCTACTGTTATTATTCTGTGTACATAGTTGGTTTACACATACTTTTATATGTGTCTGTTTATATATGTATAGGTGTATAGCATGAATGTGCTATTATGTAGATTGGTTTGCTTGCAAACTAGATCTGAGGTAAAGGCAGAGGGGGATTGTGGGTATTAGATTGTCTCGAGCTTCTTCTCGATGCAGAGCTTGCAAGAGGCCGGCACGGAGCCAAGGATCGGCTCCGAACCCATGTGTAAGAACAAAGGCGAGATGAACACTCCACATGGAACGTTATGGTAAGGACATAACTTCTATTTCTGAATTGTAGAAATAGAATCCATCAACCGATCTTTCTCTGGTCTAAAAAATTCTATTAATAGTTTCATATAATTGAAACTTAAATCTAAGTTCAGTTTTTGCCATTTGGTTAACAACTTTGTATATATGTCTCCATAGGTCGGCATTAGCAATACCCTTAAGCCGCGTGGTACAATGCGATATTCTAAGCAAGCTTCGAAATGAAATCTCTGTGCTTGTAGCCGTTTTAATTTAAACAATTCATCCTCCAACTGAAACAAATGCTTGCATAAGTCAGCAGAGTCAAACTGATGCTCAGCTTCATTTCTACTAACAAAACTCATACCAGTCAATACCGGATTATCATTGTAGTTCAAAGCTTCCTTGAGTCTAGTTACCACATCCACTTGTCCTCTGGAACTCAGAACAGGATTAACGAATACTTCTCTCCCTTCCGCCATGGCTCCTTCCTGTTGCAAATATATCCGATAAAACCAAACAGCAACAACCAGGAACAGGATCGGTTCTCCACTCAGGGCTGCAACACATAGCACTGTTAAAATGTAGCAAAAAAACAAAATGAACCAAACCACGGCAATAAGAAGGCATATAATTCCAATAGATAAACGTTTAATGTTAGCACTTTCACAGTTCACAATGACTGCTTCATCAGACAAATTCACAAAGTTACACCCTTCATTTTAAAATAATATCAACCATTATTATTCTTCCAATTAATAGATGTAATTCATTAAAAGGCATATAGCACATTAAGCAACTATGAATAACTGTGGCAAAAGGGCAAAGTATTAAAGTTGGACACAATAGAGTGTTTGTGGTACATGATTATTCACTGTACAACATGCAGAAGAGAAACAAAATTATTCCAGAAATTGGGGAATTTTGAGAGGTAGGTGTGAGATTCAAACTGCTATATCCAACTGTCTTCAGAATATTTTTTTTCCTGAAGAAGAAACCTCATTGTTTGATGCAGAGCTAAAGAGGAAATACAAATGTTTGTCCAACAAAACGTGGGCCATCAAAAAGAAGAGGACGTTGCTTTTCTTTCTTCTGATAATAAAGCAAACCGAGAGACTTTGCCAGTGAAACATTTTCCATTGCTCCAAAGGAAAATGTTTGATACAGAAAAAAGCATAGGGGCTGACTAGAAGAATTGGGAATACCTTTGAATTGAATCAGAGTCTAGAGTTGGGAGATGGAGATGAGCAGGAAGACCAGCAATACGGAAATGTGAATAAAATGTGAGACTGCAAAGCATCAATTAGATATGTGAAATATGGCAGTATAAGAAAAAGTGGAAAGAGTAGACTTTTGTTGACTTTGTTAAACTTGTGGAGAACTGAAAGGCATTTGTCTTACTGTCATTAATGATTGGAAGGACACTGATGGGAGGGGAAGAAGGAAAAATGTATCTGTAAGCAAAACAATTTCTGTTCTTAGCTGTATTTCTATGAAAATTTTTCATGATATAAATTGCATGTCTTATAGTAAAGCATTTGCAGTTGTTCTTGAATGTGATAAAGATACTAAAGTAAACAGACAATTTTTTCTTTCTTTTATTTTTAGTATTAAGAAATGTAGGCATTGCTATGCAAAACAAAAGGGAAAAAAGGCTAGACAAAAGCATGTTTAAGTTAATAGGCTGTAATCTTGGGTTGTTGAGGTGGGGAAATAGGGTGCACAAGTACACAGATCATAATAGAGCTGATGTGTTTTCTCTTGCTTTTGCATAGGTGAATGCCTGGACTAAGATCCTTGGCTTAATGTAATAACAAGTTTCAAGTGGAGACAAGTAAATAAGAGAATACTGCACAAAATAAAAAAAAAAAGTCCTTCACCGATAAATATTTCAGCTTGTCTTCAGAAGTCTGTAGCTGAAGACTATGTATTTTTTTCTCTTACATTTCCATGGAGACAAGCTGATAAGGCAATCTTCTTCTTTCGGCTTTTCCCAGTTAGGGGTCGCCACAGCGGATCATCTTTCCACTCATGATTATAAGGCAATAAAAAAGCCAAATCACTGTTTCTTCAAGCTAAAAGTTAATGTTTTCTGAAAGCATGCAAGCCGGTTTGTCACCTGGTAGGTGAATAAAGACTGAAAAAAGAGAAGACACCAATTACTGTAATTAGAAGCACAGGCAATAACATGCGTCTTAGCATGGATAACGTCAAATTTAGGTTAGTTAAGGCCTGCGTTTGCAGCTGCCTGTTTGGGACAACTGTTCCTAATAGGAGGGTTAAATTAAATTATTTGAAGATGTACATTGTTCTCTCCATTTGTATTAAGTAAAAATAAAATATAGGAGTGTTCTTGGGGGGTGTTTTTTTATTTTATTTTATTTATTTATTTATTTTTACGGCTTTTGTAAAATGTGACAGGTTCCAATGTTGATAAGGATAAAACTGAATAATCAGCCTGACAACAACTGTAAATAGGTATTTTAAAAAGTTGTCATATATAATAGGTGGGAATAGTGAATTCTTATCATAGTGGTGAAACTTTTAATATTACCTTGGAATGTGAATGGCCTCACAGGTATACACAAAAAGGAAAGAATGTTTAATGATATTAAGAAATGCAGAGTGCAAATAGCAATGCTACAGGAGACACATTTGAAAAGAATTGAG